>NC_135963.1:11376887-11494387 GCF_053455715.1 Rhinoraja longicauda | reverse complement strand
GTATGCAGAACTTAGCGGAGCAAGAGTCTTCACTAAGCTGGATTTGGCTCACGCTTATGCCCAACTCAATGTTGACAAAGAAAGTCAGCAGTGCTTGACCATCAACACACATAAGGGCTTGTATTCATGCACAAAGCTGCCCTATGGTGTGAAATCTTCCCCAAAAATCTTTCAGTCCGTCATGGACAAAATGTTGCAAGGCATTCCGCACTGTGTGTGCAACCAGGATGATCTACTGATATTCACAGTGGGCATGGAAGAACATCTGGAGATACTCGAGCAAGTTCTCACACGACTGAACTGCCACAACGTCAAACTACGAAAGAGCAAATGTGCATTTGCGCAATCAGAGGTGATTTACCTTGGACTCAAAGTAGATGCCAACGGACTGCGCCCTGTGAAGGCGAAAGTTGAAGCAATTGCGAATGCTCCAAAGCCCAACAATGTGTCAGAGCTACGATCATTCCTTGGGATGGTGCAGTTCTATGCACGATTCCTTCCAGATTTAGCAACCGTGCTAAAGCCACTACATCATCTGTTACAAAAGGATGAGAATTGGATGTGGGGAAAGGAACAGCAACTTGCATACGACATCTGCAAGAAAAACCTGACAAGTGACAAACTCCTTGTTCACTACGACATGACGCGCAAGATGAAACTTGCTTGTGATGCTTCAAGTTATGGTGTAGGTGCAGTGATTTGCCACGTAATGGATGACGGACAGTAAAAGCCTATTGCTTTTGCCTCCCGCACCCTATCACCGAGTGAGCGCAACTATGCACAGATAGAAAAGGAAGCACTCAGCATTGTGTTCGGAATCAAGAAATTCCACCAGTTTCTTCTTGGCAGACCATTCACCCTTGTGACTGATCACAAACCACTACTCACGATACTGGGTCCCAAGTCAGCTATACCTTCCATGGCGGCATCAAAGATGCAGCGCTGGGCAATTCTGTTGTCCCAGCATGACTACAAGGTGGAGTACAGAAGCTCCAAATGCAACGCAGTCGCAGATGCGTTGTCCCGATTGCCCCATGAGAACTCTGATGTGGGAAGCGAGAACTCAATCTACACACTGCAAGTCGTAGATGAAGACTTTCCAGTGACTGCAACAGAAATTGCAGCTGAAACAGTGAAGGACACTGTGCTGAAGAGTGTTTATGAACAGACATTGAATGGTTGGACTGAAATCGAGAGTGGATCAAACTCAGAACTGAAGCCTTTCTATAATCGACGCCATGAATTATCATGTGAGCAGGGATGCATAAAGTGGGGTTACCGAGTGGTTGTACCAGAGTCTTTAAGAAACAAGATTATATACGAACTTCATGCCGAACATCCTGGCATAGTAAGCATGAAGTAAATTGCTAGAAGCTTTGTGTATTGGCCTGGTATAGACAGTGACATTGAGTCACTCGTGAGCAAATGTAGTGTGTGTCAAAATTGCCGGAGTAAACCACCAAAAACACCACTGCAATCCTGGTCATGGCCAAGTAGACCGTTTCAGAGAGTTCATGTAGACTTTTGTGGAAAGGGTAATGATAATTTTCTGGTACTAGTAGATAGTCATTCCAAATGGATTGAGGCTAAGCACATGGGATCAAGCATTACTGCTGAGCGTACCATAGACGAGTTGAGATCGATTTTTGCATGTCATGGTTTACCAGAAGAACTTGTTTCTGATAACGGACCTCAGTTTCGTTCAGAACAGTTCAAAGAGTCCATGCAGCGTAACGGGGTAAAACACACACTTGTTCCTCCATACCAACCAGCCTCCAATGGGGTGGCGGAAAGGTCTGTTAGAGTAGTCAAAGAGGCTCTCAAGAAACAGGTTTTGCAGGGTAGTTCAAAGCTCAGCATGAAACATTGTTTGGCTAGTTTCTTGCTGAAGTACAGAACCACACCACACACAACTACGGGTTATTCACCTGCAGAACTGTTGATGAAGAGAAGGCTAAGAATACGCCTAAGTCTAGTTCAACCCAATTTGGCCTCGAGAGTTGAGCAAAAACAGTTAAGTCAAAAACACCACTTTGACTTCCACAAAAAGGAGAGGAACTTCAAGCCAGATGAGCAAATTCGTGTTCTCAGTCTTCCCAACAAGTCCAGTCGAGACAAATGGGATGTTGGGAAAATAGTGGAAGTGTGTGGAACAAAAAGATACTTAGTAGATGTTGGAGACAAGATCAAAAGTGTTCATGTGGATCAAATGATTCCAGCCAAAGATGAACCAAAAACTGAGCATGAATTCCTAATCCCTGAGTATTCATCTGAAAGTGAGTTAGAAAAGACTATTGTGGTTGATACACAAAATTCAGTTAGTACAGATAAAGAAAGAAACTTCTCTAGTCAAGGTCAGTGTACTAAAATAGAGCCAAACAAGCCAACTGTTGAGTCTACACGTACATCTGTTACACCTGTTGCACCTGTTACTGTCAGACGATCAGGCAGGAACCGCAATTAAGTTAAATTTGTAAGTTAGACAACTCACTCTACAAGTAAAACGAAAATGTGTGAATATGTAAAATAAATGTGTTATGTTAGCATTTGAAATTTTGTAAATATGGTTAAAAAGTATTGGTTTAAATGAAGTATCACAACACCAAAATTGTAACTGAGTACTTGGATTTAATACTTTAAAAAAGGGAGAGCAGTGTAATGTATTCATGCATATTCATGCATATTCATGTGCCATGTTAATGAGTGGGTGTTCCTTATTAGCCGAGAACGCTGGGTAAATAAAGGTTGGCGCGATTCAGGCAATGAACGTGTGAGTGTACTTTATCTTTATGCCGTGCTAAACATAACAATAAGGAATAGTAGAATTAGGCTATTCGGCCCATCAAGTCTATGCTGAACTCCTTCACTCAGTCCGCCTTGGCCTATGTGATCTCCCGGTTGCCAAGCATTTTAACTCCCTGTCCCATTCCCATTCTGACCTTTCTGTCCTGGGCCTCCTCCATTATCAGAGTGAGGCCCAGCGAAATTTGAAGGAACAGCATCTCATATTCCGCTTGAGCAGCTTACAACCCAGTGGTATTAACATTGATTTCTCTAATTTCAAGTAACCCTTGCATCCCCTCTCTTTCCATTCCTCCTAGTTGTCTTGATACTTTCACTGTTCTTCCCTTTGTTTTCGCCTCCCCCTCAGTCAACAATGGACCATTGTGGGCTCTTTGGCTCATCGGTGCCATCTGCTTTGTTCCGAACCTTTTCTAGTTTCCCTCTCCACTGACTCTCAGTCTGAAAAAGGGACTCGACCCGAAATGTCACCTATTCCTTTTCGTTAGGGATGCTGTCTGACCCGTTGAGTGACTCCAGCTTTTTTGTGTCTAACTTTGGTGTAAACAAGCATCTGCAGTTCCTTCCTACACCATCAGATAGGGGAGAATCGGTAGATAGGGCTACATCCATTTGATCTAGTAGATCTGTGCGGCACAGTGGCGCAGCGATGGAGCTGCTGCCTTACAGCACCAGAGACCCGGGTTCAATCCTGACTACAGGCTCTGACTGTGCGGAGTTTGTACGTTCTCCCTGTGACCGCGTGGGTTTCCTCTGGCTGCTCCAGTTTTCCACCCACATTCCAAAGACGCGTAGGTTCGTAAGCTAACTGGCTTCTGTAAATTGCCCCTCGCATGTAGGATGATCAATGGTCGGCATGGACTGGGTGGTCCAAAAGGGCCTGTTTTCACTCTAAAACTAAATTGAATAAGTTTATTAGCCAAGTATGCATAAACAAGGAATGTACCTTGGTGCTCCGCTCACAAATGACAACACAAACATACAGTTAACAATTAAGAATAAAGCATACACACATCAAAACAAGAGTTGAAAAGAATGGCTGGAGTAGGTTGGAAACATAAGCACAGTCTCTGGCTGGCTGCCTTTGGACTAGCTCCCAGTTTATGGTCTCTGTGTTTCACCGGTGGTTTCCATCTTTGTCATGAAGACATGACTGTGTAAACCCAATGCCTGCCACTGGAATTGTGCAGAGTCATGCTGCCTCACTCCTTGTCTCTCTCTCCTCTTGACTCAATCCTTTGGCAGGAGCTATGTTTCTTCGTCCCGATGTGGCAGCTCCTAACATATTTTCCCATATTCCAAGCATGAGCTATTTTTCCCTCAGCTGTAACCAACACAGATCCAATTGTTGCCAACGGAAAGAAGCAGAGAGAAGGGCCGGACAAAACCGAACATGGTTTAGTTTAGTTTAATTTAGTTCAGAGATAACAGCGCGGAAACAGGCCCTTCGGCCCACCGAGTCCGCGCTGACCAAAGATCCCCGCACACTCACACTTATCCTACACACACCAGGGACAACTTACGATTTTACCGAAGTCAATTAGCCCACAAACCTGTACGTCTTTGGAGTGTGGGAGGAAACCGGAGCACCCAGAGAAAACCCACGCAGGTCACAGGGAGAACGTACAAACTCCGCACAGACAGAACCCGTAGTCAGGATCGAACCCGGGTCTCTGGCACTGCAAGGCGGCAACTCTACCACTGCGCCACTGTGAGATCATACCACTGGTATTTATGTTGTCACTGCTTAGACAACACCCTTGTAACGTGCATCACCCACCCTCAATCAAATGTGCCCAGTTTCCATCCCATTAAAGTCACCGTCGCAGTGGCGCAGCTGGTAGAGATGCTGCCTCACAGCACCAGAGACCTGGGTTCGATCCTGACCCTGAGTTCTGTCAGTGTGGAATTTACACTGACAGGACTTCCTGTGACCACGTGGGTTTCCTCTGGGTGCTCCGGTTTCCTCCCACATCCAAATACTTGCGGGTTTGTAGGTTATTTCGGCCTCTGTAAACATTGCCTTTAGTGCCTCGTGTTTTTTGCACTTGGGATTAGTTTCAGCAAGGGCAGGCAAAGACTGTCAAATAATGTGAAATGAACGGATTGCCCTTTTTAGCTTCAGGTTTAGGTTTATTGTTGCCACGTGTACCAAGGTAAATACAAAATTGCATTTATGAGTGGTATATCTGATCTGTTTGGATTGCATTGACAAAGTCACATGTCCACAATGGGGTAGAGGTGAATCGGGCAGTACCCTAGCTTATGGAAGGACCATTCAGAAGCCTGATAACAGAGGAGGAATAGCTGTTCCTGAATCTGGTGGTGTGTGCTTTCAAGCTTCTGTACCTTTAAAACTAAGCTCAAAAGATATTACCTACATTTGCCTAAAGAAGGCGAGCTTCCAGGATATTGACAGCAACAGTATTTGAAAGGTTGGGGGTGGGGCGGGGGGGTGGGGGGGGAGAATGGGTGTTGGAGTGACTAGTCCAATTGGTGTAGGAAGATAGAGGCAAGGAACTGCAGTTGTTGGTTTACAAAAGAAGACACAAAATGCTGAAGTGACTCCTGCACTTAGACACAAAATGCTGGAGTAACTCAGCGGGTCAGGCAGCATCTCAAGAGAGAAGGAATGGGTGACGTTTCGGGTCGAGGCCCTTCTTCAGACCCGAAAGGCCACCCATTCCTTCTCTCCTGAGATGCTGCCTGACCCGCTGAGTTACTCCAGCATTTTGTGTCTACCTTCAATTTGAACCAGCATCTGCAGTTATTTTCCTACATTACTCCTGTACTTTGCGTCTTCTGGCTTAGGAACATGATGCTCCATGTGAATTAATTTGGGGGCTCTGGGAAACGTATGGTATTGAGGCAGGAAGTCATGTGAAGAATCCTTTGGCAATATGCCCAACCAGAGCTGGAAGGGAATATTCCTGTCTGACAATGCTCAGGGTGTAAAAATGAGTTAGAAACTGAAGTAAAGACATTGTGTAATGTTCAAACCGTATCCAGATATAAACTTTTCTCATCAGCCGACCATCTTGGGAGGGATGAAGTGAAACCTTGAACCTTGTGTTTGTTTAATTGATTAGATTCAGGAAATAAAAGCCGTGAAGAGGAAGACATTCTTTTCTCAGGGTCATTGCTCAAATAACATAGAGTTATGAGATGAGATGAAGTATAAGAACAGGCGCTTCAGCCAGACTTGTCCATGCCAACGCAAGTACTTACTTGAGCTAGTCCCAGTTACCTGCATGAGACTGTATCCCTCTAAACCCTTCCTGTCTTTGTACCTGAGCGAATGTCTTTTAAACACCTGCTATTAACATTTCCTATCCAAGGTTAACATTACTCTAGTTGACGAAGGAAGAATCTATATATTACTAAAACACTCAACTTGTATGTAGGCATGTATGTTCCCAAAATACAGCCAAAACGATACATGATAGCGCAACAATTTTAAGGGCACGTTACCCACCATTGGCCTGCGGTGTGCAGTAGCAAGTTTTGTTCAAATTGTTGTTATATTTTAAAAGTTATTCACTTTTCAAACTTTAATAAATCACTCCCACTTGCCATGCCTGGCAGCTGTGCCTGCGCAGTAATACTTCTGTGTTCAGCATCACAATGGGAACCCAACGGGTCATATATAAGATCGCCATTTTGAGATCGCCATTTTGAGATCGCCATTTTGAGATCGCCATTTTGAGATCGCCATTTTGAGATCGCCATTTTGAGATCGCCATTTTGAGATCGCCATTTTGAGATCGCCACTTTGAGATCGCCATTTTGAGATCGCCATTTTGAGATCGCCATTTTGAGATCGCCATTTTCAGATCGCCATTTTCAGATCGCCATTTTGATCTAATACGGTGTCACAACGGGGGAAGGTTTCTGGGCCCTTGGCAGCACGCCTGCGCAACAGCACTGGGAGGACCGGTGCCTGTCCCGGCGTGCCCCTGCCTGATCTTCCTCCCATGGTGCAGTGCGGCGGCAGAGAAGATGGCCGTCGGCAGGATAAACATGCGGCAGCGCCTTGTGGCCGCTCTCCTGCTGCTGGCCGCCGCGATGGCTGCTTGGGGCCGGGGTGAGTGGCTTCCTCTCCCCTCCAAAGCTGCCTCCCACTCCTCACCGCCCGATGTCCGCGTCTGCCCGTTGCCTTGCCCCCCCGGCCTGCAACGAGCAGCTAGAGGTAGCGGCCATGGGCGTGTGGGGTTTCCAGGAGTTCGTGGAGAAACACTGCGCCGGCGCCGTGGTGCCGGTGGAGCTGCAGAAGCTGACCCGTGGAAACGTGGTGGGTGGAGGCCGCGACCGGCCGCCGCACAGCCCGCTCCGCCTGCTGCTCGATGCCGAGAACTGCCCGCACCGCCCATACAGTGGCTTCTACAACGACTGGCTGAGCGGCGGGCAGTGGAACCACCTGCTGAGCTACCTGGCCTCCATGTCCAAGGCCTGCCTGAGCGGCAACATCGAGCTAGTCGTGTACTTCAACGGCGCGCTGGGGAAACCCCCCATCCACGAGTGGGTGAAGAGGCAGATCAACGACAGGCAGACAGCCCAGCAGATCATCACCCACGTCCAGAGCAGAGGCACTCTGCCGCCCAAAGTCTGGTTCCTGCCCCCTGTCTGTATGAGCCATTGCATCCGCCTCACGCTTCTTCGCTTCCCAGTAAAGGTAAGTACAGACTCGCAGCCTCGCCCTACACGCATTCAAACATTCATTGATTAGCCTGGAGATCCCTACCCTCAGATTGCAAGCATTTGGCATGGTTTAATATACAGAACCCTGAAGCATGACCACAACAGCAGAGAGCACAAGGTCTGGGCAGCAGGCCTGCATTCAACAATTCTTAGTACACATTGTAGGCTTGATGCCAAGTTCGGAAATAATTTTCAATGAATACTTCCTGCCTTTTGTTTATCTGCAATAAAGCAAAGACTACAGCGGTAGTGCTAGCTGGAGAATTGAAAAGTATCATTAATCATTCTACATTGAGTATAGAAGTTGGGAGGTCATGTTACAGTTGTATAAGACGTTGGTGAGGCCACAGTTAGAGTATTATGTTCACTTCTGGGCACCATGTTATAGGAAAGATGTTGTCAAGCTGGAAAGGGTACAGAGAAGATTTAGAGGATGTTGCCAGGACTGGAGGGTGTGAGCTATAGGGTTGAGCTGGCTGGTACTCTATTCCTTGGAGTGCAGGAGGATGAGGGGTGATCTTATAGAGGCGTATAAAATCACAAGAGGAATAGATCGGGTAGATGCACAGAGTCTCTTGCCCAAAGTAGGCGAATCAAGGACAATAGGATATAGGTTTTAGGTGAAGGGGAAAAGATTTAATAGGAATTTGAGGGGTTCCTTTTTCACACAAAGGGTAGTGGGAACAAGCTGCCAGAGGAGGTAGTTGAGGCTGGGACTATCCCAACATTTTAGAAGCAGTTAGACAGGTACATGGATAGGACAGGTTTGGAGGGATACGAGCCAAACGCGGGCAGGTGGGACTAGTGTAGCTGGGACATGTTGGCCGGTGTGGGCAAGTTGGGCTGAAGGGCCTGTTTCCACACTGTATCACTCTATGACTCTGACTCTGTAATGAGATTGTGGATCTGGCAAAGGTTTCGGGGCAAGGGAGTGTCAGTGTTGTGAGTGGATGGAGTCTGTGCTTTGGGAGTCTCAGAGTGTCCTGACACAGCTGGTGACTTGCACAATGAAATCACTGTTCACTCTGTACTGAGAACATTCAGGCCCCAAAGCAAAGCTTTCAGATATATTTCACAGATTTAGTCACAGTTGTTGGTTGCAACAATATTTGTTCATTTCTCTTAAGAAGCAGGCCTCAAATTCCAGTTAAGTCCCAGTACTCTCTGCTTCACAAAACGGCTTACGACTTCACAAAATGATTCACTTAGAGCGGCACGGTGGTGTAGCGGTAGATTTGCTGCCTGACAGCGCCAGAGACCCAGGTTCGATTCTGACAATGGGTGCCGTCTGTACATTTGCTCCATTTTCCTCCCACGCTCCAAAGACATACAGGTTTGTAGGTTAATTGGCTTTGGTAAAAATTGTTAAATTGAACCTTAATGTGTCAGATGGTGTTAGTGTACGGGGTGATTGCTGGTCAGCATGGAGTCGGTGGGCAGAAGGGTCTGTTTCTGCGCTGTATCTCTGAAGTCTAAAGTAAAGACTGGAGCGACTAGGCTTGTATACACTGGAATTTAGAAGGATGAGAGGGGATCTTATCGAAACGTATAAGATTATTAAGGGGTTGGACACGTTAGAGGCAGGAAACATGTTCCCAATGTTGGGGGAGTCCAGAACCAGGGTTCACAGTTTAAGAATAAGGGGTAGGCCATTTAGAACGGAGCTGAGGAAAAGCTTTTTCAGGCAGAGTTCTGAATCTGTGGAATTCTCTGCCTCAAAAGGCAGTGGAGGCCAATTCTCTGAATGCATTCAAGAGAGAGCTAGATAGAGCTCTTAAGGATAGTGGAGTCAGGGGGTATGGGGAGAAAGCAGGAACGGGGTACTGATTGAGAATGATCAGCCATGATCACATTGAATGGCGGTGCTGGCTCGAAGGGCCGAATGGCCAACTCCTGCACCTATTGTCTATTGTCTGTTGTCTATTGTCTAACGTCTGAAGTCTAAAGACAACGCCAATGAACTGTGAAGGTTCCTTTGAAGGGCAATTCAATTAGTGCCACGGCCTCTCTCATTTCCAATTCTCTTCTTCGACAATGAGAAGATAAAACACCCCCCATCAACATGTTCCTTTCCTCTCCTCAGTCCGTTTAACTCACTACTCCAAGTCCCCCACTCTTTCCTCACCCCTCCCCTCCATCCTCTGCCACCCGAACCCCTCCCTCTGGCCTTACATCTCACTCTTCTCCCCTCTTAACTGGTGCCACTTCTATCTCCATTTCACCTCTGGCATTGGTCACTTCATTCATCTGCCAATCGAACCCCTCACCTGTCTCCACCTATCACTTGCCAGGCTTTGCCCCACCCCTCCCCACCTCTTTTTACCACTTTTCTCACCCCTGCGCCATCAGTCTGACGAAGAGTCCTGACCCAAAACGCCATCTGCCCTTTCCATCCTTAGACCTTTCGTGCCTCCAGCACTCTGTTTTCTACTGAGGATACCAGCATCTGCAGTCTCTTGTGTCTCTAACTGAGTGATTTGTTTGACATTTACAGTTTAGTTTATTGTCACGTGTACCGAGGTACAGTGAAAAGCTTTTGCTGCGTGCTAGCCAGTCAGCAGAAAGACAAAACATGATCGCAATCGAGCCATTTACAGTGTAAGGGAATAATGTACACGATAAGGGAATAGTGTACCTGATGAGGGAATAACGTTAAGTGCAAGGTAGAGCCAGCAAAGTCCGATCAAGGATAGTCCGAAGGTCACCAAAGAGGTAAGTAGTTCAGCACTGCTCTCTGGTTGTGGTGGGATGATTCAGTTACCTGATAACAGCTGGGAAGAAGATGTCCCTGAATCAGGAGGTGAACGTGGCTGCCCATTTAAGGATTTGTGTTACACTTTCCATGCTATTTCATGCCACATTGCAGTCACTGAATGAGGAAATGGCTGCTTGCATGGTGTTGTAATCAACTGGAAACTATGCTACCAGGAATCAATCCCATTATTAAATTGCAACAGAGAGGGGAGGGTCTGGAGGGAGGAGGGGGTCTCCCTGTCGGTCTGCTCCTGGGCCTGGCCAAGATGGCCATCCGCGGGTCCAGGCAGCGGGCAGTCAACGGCCTCACAGAAGTCGGCTGCCTACCCCTGTTCCGGGCTTACGTCCGTGCCCGCGGTGTCCCTGGAGAGGGAACACGCGGTGTCCACAGGGACTCTGGAGGCCTTCCGGGAACGCTGGTCGCCGTGGGGGGTCGAATGTATTGTTGACAGAGATGGCGGGATTTTAATGTGATAATTGTTTAATTTGTAAACTGCCGATACAGGCGGCTTTTGTTTGATCACATTTTGCTTAGTATGTTTGTGTGTTTTTCTTTGGAATAAAACTTTTATATATAAAAATAAATTAAAAATTATTAAATTGGAACCTACTTTCATTAAAAAAAACTCCATGAACTACTCTACTGCAAACATTTCCGTTTAATGCAGAAAGATTGAGGAACTCGCAGAAAGATTGAGGACTGTTGTAACCTGAAATAAAATCTCAGTTTCTCTTTCAATAGACAATAGACAATAGACAATAGGTGCAGGAGTAGGCCGTTCGGCCCTTCGAGCCAGCACTGTCATTCACCGTGATCATGGCTGATCATCCACAATCAGTACCCCGTTCCTGCCTTCTCCCCATATCCCTTCACTCCGCTATCATTAAGAGCTCTTACTCTCTCTAGAAAGCATCTAGTGAATTGGCCTCTGCTGCCTTCTGAGGCAGAGAATTCCACAGCTTCACAACTCTCTGAGGTGGGTGGAACTAGTGTAATTTGGCACCTTGGTCGGTCTGGGTAAGTTGGGCCAAAGGGTCTTTTTCCATGCTGTATTACACTATGACTCGAAGTCCACAAACAACAATGAAAGTATTTTTGCACCTATTTGGAATGTTGTCAGCAATTTAGGTCACCATATCTGAGGAAGGATTTGCTGGCTCTGGAGAGGGTTGCGATGCCTCTATGGTCGATACCCCATACTCTATGGCTCCATTGGTCCTTGTCCCTGTTCTATGGCTCAATGGGTCCATGCCCCTGTGGCTTTATGGCTCTATGCCTCTATGGTCCATACCTGTTCTATGCCTCTATGGTCCATACCCCTGTTCAATGGATCTATGCCTCTTTGGTCCACACCACTGCTCTATGGCTCCATGGGTCCATGGGTCCATGCCCCTGTTCTATGGTTCTATGCCTCTATGGTCCCTACCCCTGCTCCATGGTTCTATGATCCATAACCTTGCTCTATGGCTCTATGCCTCTATGGTCCATACCCGTTATATGCCTCTATAGTCCATACCCCTGCTCTATGGCTCTACGGCCCTCTGGCTCCATACCCCTGCTCTATGCCTCTTATGGTCCATGCCCCTGTTCTATGGCTCTATGGCTCTATGTTCCATACCCCTGTTCTATGGTTCCATGGCTCCATGGGTCCATGCCCCTGTTCTATGGTTCTATGGCTCTATGGTCCATACCCCTGCTCTAAGGCTCTATGCCCCTATGGACAATATCCCTGCTCTACAGCTCTACGGCCCTCTGGCTCCATACCCCTGCTCCATGGCTCTATGGTCCATACCCCTGTTCTATGGCTCTATGCCTCATATGGTCCATACCCCTGTTCTATGGCTCTATGCCTCTTATGGTCCATACCCCTGTTCTATGGCTCTATGCCTCTTATGGTCCGCACACCTGCTCTATGCCTCTATGCCTCTATGGTCCATACCCCTGCTCTACGGCCCTCTGACTCAGTGCCCCTGACCATATGTGACCGCTCAACATTCCCTCTCTTCTCTCCAGGCCCCTTTATTTAACATCTGGCAGTCCCCTTTACCCTGGGCACTCTGCTGCCTCCCTCATTGCTCATCCTGTCGCTCCTGTGGGCGGGTGTGTGGGGAGGGGGACCAGGGCCCATATTAAATCCAATCCCCTGTCTGTCCCTCTTCCCCATTCTCTGCAAGAAAGAAAAATCGGAGTTGAAGCGGTTCCCAACAAGTCTGCACCCAATCTCACCTCGGCACCAAGTTAAAGTTAGGTCGCGTAATTAAAGTAATAATGCTTAAACATGAGTGCAATTTCCTGCTATTCGAAGTCTGATCTGTTTCCAGACCAGCGTTACTAACACAATACCATCCTTGCTTCACTAAAGATTGACACAAAAAGCTGGAGTAACTCGACGGGTCAGACAGCATCTCTGGAGAAAATGAATAGGTGACGTTTAAAGGTCGAGACCCTTCTTCAGCCTAGACTTTGTTTCACTAGACAAAATGAGGTTTTATGTTGAGCTTCAATTAGCCATTACTACCAATTGTATTCTAAATACAGTCATGCTTGTTTTGCTGCAGAGTTGTGTCAGGTCTTGTTGTTTAAATAATTGCAGGAATTTTCTGTTTGATTACATTTGGTGATTAAAATCAGATTTGCCAGTTGTAAATGCACTGTAAACTTCAGACAGAGTTGCACATTAGTCTGGCAATGACGTTCAATAACAAACAGTTGGATGTTTGATGATCTAGTAAACAGGTTGAGCAGGGGTAAGAAAATAAAGACTCTGGATTTGACAAGACTGACATCCGGAAGTGGGGAAAAGCACAGAGGATAATTGGTTTTAATTTCCGTTTTCCATTGTAGTCTCCGGTTTCTTGGGTCATGAGATAGATCAACCTTGTCGACATGCGGCCATGACTGGTCAATAGGACAAGGAGAAACGAGGCCAACGAAGAGGCTGCATGAGTCTCACACACTCCTCAGTCTGGCATGAGTCATGTCGAGAACCTGCCGTCGAGGGAACAAAGATGGATCCGGCAGTGGAGTTGCTGCCTGACAGACCCAGAGGCCCCGGTTCGATCTCGACTACGGGTGTTGTCTGTACGGAGTTTGTACGGTCTCCCCGTGACCTGCGCGGGTTTTTAACCAAGATCTTCGGTTTGCTCCCACACTCCAAAGACTTACAGGTTTGTAGGTTAATTGGCTCGGTATGAATGAAAAATTGTCCCAAGTGCGTGCGGGGTAGTGTCACTGTTCGGGGGTCGTTGGTCGGTGCGGACTCGGTGGGCAGAAGAGCCTCTAAACTAAAACTAAACGAAATTAAATCCAGCGTGGGGGGTGGGGCTGCCGAAAACAAAGACGGACGCGCGTGGGGGGGGGGGGAGGGCACCGAGAGAATAAAGGGGACACGGAATGGGGGGGGAGGGGGGTGCGCTGAGAACGAAGAGGAACTCCGGGCGGTAGGAGGAAGGGAGGGGCCTTGAGTAGGACAAGGGACTGTATTCATAGTCCATGCTGGGTGTTTGCAGACGCCGTTCCTGGAGGACGTTGCCTGGCGTATGCATGTTCCGGTGGGAGACACTTGTACGGGAACTGCGGCTATGTCTGTAACGTTACATCCTCATTGGTCATTGAACTAGATTTGAAGTTAAATAACGTTGTTATTTCTTGCAACTTCATGCAGACTGCATTGACTACTTTACTCATTCTGTCAGCGCCCTATCCGGGGACTCATTGCTTACTTGTGTATAACCATATAACCATATAACAATTACAGCACGGAAACAGGCCCGTTCGGCCCTACCAGTCCATGCCGACCACTCTCTCTGACCTAGTCTCATCTACCTGCTCTCAGACCATAACCCTCCAATCCCCTCCCATCCATATACCTATCCAATTTACTCTTAAATAATAAAATCGAGCCTGCCTCCACCACTTCCACCGGAAGCCCATTCCATATAGCCACCGCCCTCTGAGTAAAGAAGTTACCCCTCATGTTACCCCTAATTCTGAAGTTATGTCCCCTTGTTGGAATCTTCCCCACTCTCAAAGGGAAAAGCCTACCTGTATGCAAAATGAAGAACTTCAACGTTCCAAATACATGTAACAATCAAGTATCAATGAATCAATCAGTGGTTATTGGAATTAGTGTGTACTAATTCCCATCCATCAGGTGGGGCAGCTTTCATGAAAGCCTCGTAGGAATTACAGAAGATATCTGGTTTAGGTCGTGGAAATGGCATCTCATGCTTATTATATGGCTGGGAGTACGAAGGAACTGCAGATGCCGGTTTAAACCGAAGAAAAACACAAAATGCTGGAGTAACTCAGCTGACAACGGCCCGTTTCCTTTACCATTGTTACTTTTTTTGCGTATCTTTCACCCATTGTTCTTTATCTCTCTACATCATCGCCTATATCTCTCGTTTCCCTTATCCCCAACCAGTCTGTAGAAGGGTCTCGACCCGAAGCGTCACTCATCCCTTCTCTCCAGGGATGCTGCCTGTCCCCTGAGTTACTCCAGCTTTTCGTGCTAATCTCATTGTGTGGCTCTTTATTTCCGTGATTGTGCACACACCCAACCCCTACGGAAGCTCATCAGATGTGAATCAAACACCCACAGCAGTCTTGAACAGTCATAGGGAATGAAAACTGACTTCCAGTGACTACTGGAAATCAGTCTGAAGAAGGGTCTCGACCCGAAACGTCACCCATTCCTTCTCTCCTGAGATGCTGCCTGACCCGCTGAGTTACTCCAGCATTTTGTGATACTGGAAATCATGGTCATCAGACTGGATTACACTGTCCTAAGGATATTCTTTCATTGTTTTAATAACATTCCACTTATTTATGGCTTGAAATCTTCATCTCTATATATACAGGTTGTTTAACTAATGTAATAACAAGATTATGTCCTCGTGTTTTGTTTATCTCATTTATTAGTCATGCTGGAAGCAAAGGCAATATTTCTGCATTGAAAGTGCATGGTGACATATTTTTCGTCATGTTCATTGAGACTGAATAGACATGGAGTAAATATTTACAGGCATGTGTTGTTGCTTCAGAATGTGGCCTCCCAATAAACTGAATCATCTCAGAACTTTAGGGCATGTCCCACTTAGGCGATTTTTTAGGCGACTGCCGGGGACTGTCAAAGTCGTAGCAGATCGCCAAAATTTTCTTTTACCCAGCGACAATGACTACGACAATGCCGAGTCAGGTCGAGATTACACTGTCTTCGGAATCATCGCAAATTTCCCACGCTGTCAATTCTTCTCCGGCGTCCTAATTTTCGCTGAAATCACTGACAAGTCGGTAAGTACTTCAGAGTTTTGAAATATAACATCTTGCCCGGGTTACTTGAAAACCAAGCTTCACTGTAACAAGGCATAAACTGGATTGACTTCCAGTTTACTAATAGCAGTATTAAGAAATTTAAATTTAAAAGTGGTTAAATGGATTTTGGTGAAAAGTGTGTGGGCATTCTCTGAAAATGTACGGGAGATGCATATCTGGTTTCTGGGTTGCATATCTGGGTTACATATCTGAGCCCACTTTAAATGTAATCGCTGATGGCCTTAAACATCGCAAAAATTCCCACGCTTACCTGACCGTCAAACTGTCGCCTCCAATCTAACTGTCAAATGTCAAGTATTTTATGGTATCTTGAAATGACTTTACTTATTTTAATATTATGTGCTTCTAAATGCATCTAAGAGACCCTAGCAATCCTGGGGACAGCTTGCGATCAGCGCCCGCAATAAGCAACGATACCTGGTGACAAGCCAGCTGTCGTCGAGAAATTTCACTCTGTCCTAAATGGCCTACCCCTTATTCTTAAACTGTGGCCCCTGGTTCTGGACATTTACAATGTGGGAGGAAACCGAAGATCTCGGGGAAAACACACGCGATCACGCGGAGAAGGTACAAACTTCCTACAGACAGCACCCGTAGTCGGGATCGAACCCGGGTCTCCGGTGCTTTCAGGCAGCAACTCTGCCGCTGCCCCCACTTTGCCACCCACTTCAATTTAACTTTTGGAGCAAGATTTATAAATCCCATTGTTCAAAAATTCATTGGTCGCATCATCCAAAAAAATGGTCTGGTTTTCCAGGCAAGCCTCACTATGCTGAGGAATGGCTACGAAGCAAGTTTAATCAACAGCCTTGTGGGAAAGAATCCTCTGGGGATGATTGATCAAGATGTGGTGGAAATTCATACTGAGATAGAGAGTGGTATGTTTACATTGGAAAGCAGGATCTTAAATCAGAACAGAATAAAATGTCATTGATATGAAGGGCAGATTGGCTAAGTTGGGTTGAGAAATAGAAATAAAAGGTGCAACAGTAGGTAAGTGACAACTAATATGCTTTTGTTCATTAATAATTTGTAATTAAGATGCATTTTTTGGTAATAGAGCAACAGATCAAAGAAATTGCTGAATAAAGTTCATTTCATTTTATTGGTATTTTGTTTTGTTTTTAACTTTCTTTGTTTTACATGTTCAAAATAAAATATAAACAAACACACAAACAAATAGATGTGTAGGAAGGAACTGCAGATGCTGGTTTAAACCGAAGATAGACACAAAAAGTTGAAGTAACTCAGCAGGACAGGCAGCAACTCTGGAGAGAAGGAATGGGTGACAATTTGGGCCGAGACCCTTCTGACTCGTCTGAAGAAGGGTCTCGACCCGAAACGTCACCCATTCCTTCTCTCCAGAGATGCTGCCTGTCCCGCTGAGTTGCTCCATTCTTAAAGTAGTAATAGAATTAGATTAAAGGAAGAAATAAAATGTTCTCAAAAAGAGTCAGAAACCTACGAAGTTTGAGAGATAAAATAATTTTAGAAATTTGCTTAAGCTTCCGTACCTTCTGCTGGGCTGGAGCAGTGGGTTAAGAAGGGTGGGATCAGTCCTTTGATTCGGTTGGCTTGTCTTTGGTTATTTTAAATTTAAATATGTTAACTGTGGGCTGCGTTTCCAACATGCAAGACAGTTTTGGTTAGGAACAGTTCTCAGGAACGGAACCTTGTCTAACCTGGAGAGGGCCTGAGTGGATATAATATATAAATTTGATGCTCTAAAAAGCATTTTTTATTTGTTAAATTTTTCAACGGGGAACACAGTGGGTGTAGGGTTCACTCTTTGGGACGTGTAGTTGCCACATTTACGACAGTGAACATATTCTGTTGTGCTGCTTCAGGTAAGAATTCCACTCTTCTATCTGGGACAATAAAACACTCTTGACTCTTGAACTCTTGAGATTTGTAATTTAATTGAGACACCCAAGGATTAACGGACTTGAATGTTATAATCTCTGCATTACTGTTAGAGCCTTTATCCTTTATCTGTGCACTGTGGACGGCTCGATTGTATTCATGGACAGTATAGTCTTTCAGTTAAGTTAGTTTAGAGTAGGCGGCACGGTAGCGCAGCGGTAGAGTTGCTGCTTTACAGCGAATGCAGCGCCGGAGACTCAGGTTCGATCCTGACTACGGGTGCTGCACTGTAAGGGGTTTGTACGTTCTCCCCGTGACCTGCGTGGGTTTTCTCCGAGATCTTCGGTTTCCTCCCACACTCCAAAGACGTACAGGTATGTAGGTTAATTGGCTGGGTAAATGTAAAAATTGTCCCTAGTGGGTGTAGGATAGTGTTAATGTACGGGGATCGCTGGGCGGCACGGACTTGGAGGGCCGAAAAGGCCTGTTTCCGGCTGTATATATATGATATGATGATATGATATGATATGATATCACGCAGAAACAGGGCCCTTCAGCCCACCGAGTCCGCGCTGGCCTGTGATTCCATCACACTTTACACTATCCTACAAACTCTGGGGACAATTTACAATTTTACCAAAGCCAATTAACCTACAGACCTGTAAGTGTTTGGAGTGTAGGAGGAAACCGGAGATCCCGGAGAAAACCCATGCAGGTCACGGGAAGAATGTACAAACTCCATACAGACAGCACCTGTACTCAGGATCGAACCCGAGTCTCTGGGGCTGTAAGGCAGCAACTGTAACGCTGCACCTCCCCTACTTTTCTTTGACTGGATAGCATGCAAACAAAAGCTTTTCACTATTCCTATTAAATCTTTCCCCCTTCACCTTAAACCTATGTTCTTTGGGTCTCGATTTTCCTACTCTAGGCAAGGGACTCTGTGCGTCTACCCAATCTATTCCTCATGATTTTATACACCTCTACATGATTACCCTTCATCCTCCTGCGCTCCGGGGAATAGTCCCAGCTTACTCAACCTCTCCCTATAGCTCAGACCCTCGAGTCCAGCATCATCTTCATAAATCTTCTCTGTACCCTTTCCAACTTGACCTCATCTTTCCGATAACATGGTGCCCAGAACTGGACCGAACTGAAAAATGTCAAAAGGAAATAGAAATTTAATTGTGAAATTTTACTCCACTAAAAAAAAAACGAAATGAAAAAGACCCCATGAGAAGTGAGTTGTTGAAAAATCCAACCCTTGTATCAATTCGGTTAATTTGGATTTTTTTTGCGGTCCTATTATCCAGTGTGGACCCACATGTCTGGATCATTTCCTTAAATCCAAACTTACTTACGTACTTAAAAATAAAACAGCTCAACTACCAAGCAGTCTGAACTGCTGAACTGATTTTACATCACTCTGTCTACGAGTTTGTCTACCACTCGTAGTGGTCAATCCAAATAAAGTCAATAAAGTGACCGAGTGTTGCGGCTTAAAGCAATTAACATGCCTCAGAGAAAGATTACAAAGATATTTGGGAAAATTAAGAAATCGGCCACATCATTTAGAGTAGGAATTGCAATTTACACAGGGTTCATATTCAGGTTCATTGGCAACATACTTCAGAATGAAGTCTGAAACACATTTTGCGATCTCTGCATGTTACACATTGATACCCTCACCCACAGTGTGATTCATGCTTTTAGAACGCACATGGTAACATTGCGTTTTGTATTTTATATTATTCTTGTCAATCAATACAATTCAAGATGTGCAAGTCATGTCAGTGAATTCAACGTTGTTTTGTTGAACTATGTTTAGGGTTGTGGGCTTCCTCGACGAGGCAGGAATTTAGTACTCATCCCAAATTGCCCATGAGATGGTGGGCAAGGGCTAGCTGACGGACCTCTTCTTGGTGAAGATGATCTCACAGTGCTGTTGAGTAGGAAGTTCCAGGATTTAGACCCAGCGATGATGAAGAGGGATAGATGGGCCCCATAGATGAAGTGATACAAAGTCAATTGAACAGCTCAGAACCTTTGGCATTGGAAATGAATTATTTCCAAGCATGGGTAGTGCCAACTTGGACTGATACCTTTAGCTTCATTTAATTTAGATATAGAGTGTGGAAACAGGCCCTTCGGGTCCACGCCGACCGACAATCACCCATGCACTATCCTACACAACAGGGACAATTTACAGAAACCAATCAACCCACAAACCTGTGCGCCTTTGGAGTGCGGGAGGAAACCCACAGGGTCATAGTGAGAATGTACAAACTCCATCCAGACAGCACCCATAGTCAGGATCAAACCCAGGCCTCTGACACTGTGAGGCAGCAACTTTACCACTGTGTCATTGTGCCATGCTCACTGTACCACTGTGCTGCCCCAACCATCTCTCGTCCTGCTTGGTGCTGATGATGAGAAATTGGGACATGATGTCAAATTAGCCTTTGGTGAGTAAATGCAGTGCATTGTGAAAAGTGGCTCGCACTGAAGGTTTCATAAGGCAGAGGTGGAGGGAATGATTTGGTTCAGCTGGTTGATAGAGTGCCAATCCTGTTGGCTGGTTTTTCTGAAGTGATGTTGTCGAAACTTGTCGAGATTTGTCGAGGGAGCTTTTCTGACTTAGCCCTTGTGTCCATAGGAAAAGCACTCGAGGTGTCAGGACGTGAGTCACTCACCATGGAATACCCAGCCTCTGACCTGCCCTTGAAGTTCCCAGTGTGTCAATCATACTGCACGGTGGCACAGTGGTAGAGTTGCTGCCTTACAGCTCTTGCAGCGCCAGAGTCCCGGGTTCGATCCCGACTACGGGTGCTGTCTGTACGGAGTTTGTACATTCTCCCCGTGACCTGCATGGGTTTTCTCCGAGATCTTCCCGTTTCCCCCTCCCCCACTCCAAAGACGTACAGGCAAATTGGCTTGGTAAATGTAAAAACTGTCCCTATCGTGTAGTGCAGGATAGTGTTAATATGCAGGGATCGCTGGTCGGTGCAGACCCGGTGGGCCGAAGGGCCTGTTTCCGCGCTGTATCTCTAAACTAAACTAAATCGAAGGCTTGATGATTATTAGGAGTAGAGGCCAAAAACCCTGCTTGCCTCAACCTCTCCAAGCTCTGTCCTGGCAAAGAAAATACACTTGACCCTTAACAAGTAGAAAAGACCAAATGTCACACGTGCACGGCCTTATTCCATTGGGGGACTGTTGAAATAATCTCTTGCATGTCGCAGCTTCGGCATCAGAACAATGGAATGTGTTGGGAACCAGAATGACTGTCGATGCTGATTCAAATATAGATGGCTCAGCCATTTGCTCTTAAAAGCAACTATGGTATCTGCCTTCACCACTACCCCTGGCAGCATGTTCCACGACCCACCACTCTCTGTGTAAAATATCTGCTTCGCACATCTCCCATATTATTTGGCCCCCTCACCTTAAAACTACCTTTGACATTTCCACCCTAGGGAAAAAAAGATTTGGGCAGTATACCCTTCCTATGCCTCTCATAATTTCACATACTTCTATCAGATCTCCAACTCAGCCTCAGACACCCCAGTGAAAACAATCCGGGTTTGTCCAACCTTTCCCAGCAAATACCTTCTAATCTAGGTAACATCTTTGTAAACTTCTTCTGCACCTTCTCCAAAACCTCCATATTCTTCCTGTAATGGGGAGACCAGAACTGCACACATTCTCCAAGTGCTGCCTCATCACAGTCCAACAAAGATAGAAACATAGAAACATAGAACATAGGTTTAGGAGGAGGCCATTTGGTCCTTCAGGCCAGCACCACCATTCAATATGATCATGGATGATCATCCACAATCAGTAACCCGTGCCTACCTTCTCCCCATATCCCTTGATTCCGCTAGCCCCTAGAGCTCTATCTAACTCTTTTTTAAATTCATCCAGTGAATTGGCTTCCACTGCCTTCTGTGGCATAGAATTTCACAAATTCACAACTCTCTGGGTGAAAACGTTTTTTCTCATCTCAGTTTCAAATGGCCTCCCCTTTATTCTTGGTCTGTGGCCCCTGGTTCTGGACTCCCCCGACATTGGGAACATTTTTCCTGCATCTAGCTTGTCCAGTCCTTTTGTAATTTTATATGTTTCTATAAGATCCCCTCTCATCCTTCCAAACTCCAGTGAATACAAGCCGCAAGTGAATACAAGATGCAACATGTCTTTCTGATGCTTATACCCAGAACCTGATCAATATTAACAAGCATTTCATATGCTTTCTTTACCTAAAACTTTCTTCTTGTGTTGCCTTTTTCAGGGACCTATAGGAACCTGAGGGGCAAATTTTTACACAAAGTAGGGTAGGTGTATGGAATGAACTGCCGGAAGAGATAGTTAAGACAGGTACTATCACAACGTTTAAGAAACATTTAGACAGGTACATGGATAGGATAAGATTTGAGAGATATGGGTCAAATGCAGGCAGGTGCAACTAGTGTAAATGGGGCATGTTGGTCAGCATGGGTAAGGTAGGCCGAAGGGCCTGTTTTCAAGCTGTATGACTCTATGACTCTATGACAATACTGTTTAGGGTCCTGCCATTAACTCTATTCATTCCCCTTACTTTCGACCTCCCAAAGTGCAACACCTCACACTTGCTTGGATTAAACTCCATCTGCCATTTCTCCACTCATTTCCGTAGCTGATCTATTTCCTGTCGTGTTCTTTTAGAGCCTTCCTCACTTTCCACAACTCCACCAATTTTAGCGTTGTCTGCAAACGTACGGACCAACCCATCTACATTTACCTCCATGCAAAGTCAAACCAATGAGCCACTCGGGCTCTGAGTTAGAAATTTGCTTGCGGGTTCTGGAGTGAGGTCCAGGTGCATTTTCATTTAACCCTTGCCCTTCCCAATATTTGTTTCTTATCTGCTCTAGCTAGAGAGCAACACAGCCAGGGTACAAGATCAAACACGTTGTGCGAACAAGTGCCATTATGAAAGCTCTTGCCCAAAGACCCCACCAAAATCCAAGTGTAGGATCAACGAACGAGCCGTCCAGACCAAGAGCTGGGTGGAAGTTATTTTAATTGTGTGATGAAAGGTGTATGCTGGAAAAGACTTGGCAGTCCAGGCAGATTCCGCGGAGACAAGAGAGGACTCCAAACTGCATCAAAATAAAGGATTCCATGTCTTCAGAGTGACTTTAGAGATACAGCGTGGAAACAGGCTCTTCGGCCCACCGAGTCTGTGCCGACCTGTGATTACCCCTTACACTAACACTATCCTGCACACCAGGAACAATTTGCAATTTCACCAAAGCCAATTAACCCACAAACTTGTACATGCAGGAGGAAACCAGAGCACCCGGAGGAAATCCACGCAGTCACAGGGAGAATGTAGAAACTCCGTACAGACAGCACCCGAGGTCAGGATCAAACCCGGGTTTCTGGAGGTGTAAGGCAGCAACTCTACCGCTGTGCTGTGTAGCAGATGTCCAGCACCATTCCAGTCTTGTCATTTTTGTTTGTATCTGGACTTCTTACCATCCCACAAATGATCACCGCAGAAGCCTCAAACATAAAGAAAGTTTGAAATTACAACATTTGTCTGTATGTCACTGCTTTATGACGTACAGAGCTGTATTGCCAGTCTAAAGGGATATTGCACCATCACAGGCAATTAATGTGTTGTTCCGCATAAGGCTGAGTTCCTGATATTACAACGGGGAACGAGTAATGTGTCAACTCTTGCAGGGAAATTAATCATTTGGTCGCCAAGTTGATTGAGCCATTGCAGAACTTACCAGGCTGAAATGTCCCATTGAAGTGGGCAGTGGCCCATTCAGAATGGACTGTACGTACATAGGTGGTGAATTTCGGGGAGTTCTCACTGTGAGCTCGCAAAGTAGCACTTCCCTGTGTCGGGAGCAGGGATGCAGTGCTGCCGGAGCTCAACCGGAGCGCCGCTCCGGCACCTCTGGAAAATAAAAGCCAAAATAAACAGCGGGGAATTTTAACAAGCGGAGAATTTAACAGTGATAGCTCTGGCACCAGTACCAGTTCCGGCACCTAAAAAAATAGCACTGCAACACTGGTTGGGAGCACATCAGTAGAGCATCCAGAGTCGAAATGAAGAGAACAATAATACAATAAAAGACTTTCAAAACCATCTTTAGAAGAGTAACACATAACATGGAAGAAATTACTTGCAAGTCCAGAACAAGGGGTCATCCAGAACAAGGGGTCACAGTTTAAGGATAAGGGGGAAGTCTTTTAGGACCGAGAGTGGTGAATCTGTGAAATTCTCTGCCACAGAGGGTAGTTGAGGCCAGTTCATTGGCTATATTTAAGAGGGAGTTAGATGTGGCCCTTATAGACAATAGACAATAGACAATAGGTGCAGGAGGAGGCCATTCGGCCTTTCGAGCCAGCACCGCCATTCAATGTGATCATGGCTGATCATTCTCAATCAGTACCCCATTCCTGCCTTCTCCCCATACCCCCTGTGGCTAAAGGGATCAGGAGTTATGGAGAGAAGGCAGGTACAGGATACAGAGTTGGATGATCAGCCATGATCATATTGAATGGCGGTGCAGGCTCGAAGAGCCGAATGGCCTACTCCTGCACCTATTTTCTATGTTTCTATGTTTCAATCATAGTTAGCATTCCTTCCACAAACACGCACTTGCTTTTTCCAATTGTGTTTTACTCAAATGTCCTGCATTTTTTGCACGGGGGTCTTTTAAAAATTTATTTTTACTGTTTGCAGAAAATGTGTAATGTGTGTGTAATTTATGGTTTCGGGTGAGTTGTCTATACGTCTGTGCTATTGCTGCAAACAATGAAAGTTATTCATTGTACCTGTACCTCATCCTGCATGGGCATGTGACGATGAACAGGACCTGACTCAGCAAGTCAGGACACACCCAAAAATCTTTAAACCAGTGTAAGGTAAGGAATTGTAGCAGATAATTTGCACAGGGAAAGGCCCCACATTCGTAGTTTAGTTTAGAGATACAGCGCGGAAACAGGCCCTTCGGCCCACTGAGTCCGTGCCGACCAGCGATCCCTGCACATTAACACTACCCTACACACGCTAGGGACAATTTACACATACACCAAGCTGATTAACCTATGTCTTTACAGTGTGGGAGGAAACCGAAGATCTCGGAGAAAACCCACGCGGTCACGGGGAGAACGTACAAACTCCGTAAAGATAGCACCCGTAGTCGGGATCGAACCCTGGTCTCCGGCACTGCAAGCACTGTAAGGCAGCGTCTCTACCGCTGCGCCACCGTGCAGTATCTCTAAATAGTGGCCAGGAAAGCTGTACCTTTCTTCAGATGCTGCCATGCGACTCAGTTGAAGGTCTTATTAAACTCGGTAAAGCACTGAATTGTCAACCAGGATGATGTGATCAGGTTTCTGAGGAGGCACACCAACCTTGCAAGCTTGTGACGAGAGCCAAGAGTGTCAACAATGAGCTGATTGTGCCTACAGGGTACTGAGAGACTGGCACTGAATGGCACTGGGATATGTCACAGGGCCGGGCAGAATCTGAAGTGACCTGTTAAAGTTTCCAGTGTAAGTCCTTTATCGGTCAGGAACTTCACTACAAGTCTACCTAAATCAATGCATCTCCATTCCCAACAGATACTATAGGATTCACGTGGCATTATTAGTTAAGAATGACACAGTGGTGCAGCTGGCATAGCTGCTGCCTCACAGTGCTAGAGACCCAGGTTCGATTCCGACTTCAGGTGCTGCCGGTGTGGAGTTTTGAGCGTTCTCCCTGTGACCGCATGGCTTTCCTCTGGGTGCACCGGTTTCCCCTCACATCCCAAAGACGTTTGGATTTGTAGGTTAATTGGCCTCTGCAAACTGTTCCTATTGTGTAGGGAGTGGATGAGAAAATGGGATAACATTAAGGTTGCCAACTGTCCCGTATTAGCCGGGACATCCCTTATATTGGGCTAAATTGGTTTGTCCCATATGGCACCGCCTTTGTCCCTTATTAGGCCCGGGCGGGTGCCATTGGTGGAGCTCTAGGCCTGGACACTGTAGGCCTGGACACTGTAGGCCCGGACACTGTAGGCCTGGACACTGTAGGCCCGGACACTGTAGGCCCAGAGAGTGTAGGTCTGGACAGTGTAGGTCCGGACAGTGTTTGCTTGGACAGTGTAGGCCCGCACAGTGTAAGTCTGGACAGTGTAGGCATGGACACTGTAGGCCCGGACACTGTAGGCCCGGACACTGTAGGCCCGGACACTGTAGGTCCGGACACTGTAGATCTGGACAGTGTAGGTCCGGACAGTGTAGGCCCGGAGGCCCGGGCGCCGCCTAACGGAGTTTGCGTAGCGACCTTCCCTCCGGCCCGGGCGGCCGCCATTGGTGGAGCGGGAGCATGTGGACGCTGGCTGGGTGAGATCACATGGGGCGCGGGGCGGTGACGTCACCTTGTCCCTTACTTGGGAGTGAGATAGTTGGCACCCCTAGATAACATAGAACTAGTGTCACCAGATGGTTGGCATGGACTCAGTTGGTCAAAGGGCATGTTTCCATGCTGTATCTCTAAAACAAAAATTAAAATTAAAAAAACTAAAACCGCAAGTGCTTTCTGATTTATTTTCATAATTGTATCGGCTTTTTTACCTTTTATTTCTAAACTCAGATTGTTTAACCTGCAAGTACCGGATTGTTAATAACTTTGCTCAGTAGGACTCCAGAGAAAATTAAACATTGTATTATTTTGCTCCTGGGCAGAGTTACCATGGTATTGATAAACATCACATGAGGAAAAACTTTTTCAGTCAGAGAGTTGTAAGTCTGTGGAATTCCCTGCCTCAGAAGGCAGTGGGGGCCAATTCTCTGAATGCATTCAAGAGAGAGCTAGATAGAGCTCTTGATAGTGGAGTCAGGGGGTATGGGGAGAAGGCAGGAACGGGGTACTGATTGAGAATGATCAGCCATGATCACATTGAATGGCGGTGCTGGCTCGAAGGGCCGAATGGCCTACTCCTGCACCTATTGTCTATTGTCACATAGTACCATTTGGGACAATCTAAGACTTGCCTGGTATTTCAGTCAAACTAAACACTCAGTTCAGGGAGTTAAGAATACAGTACATTGTCCAGTTAATCATTTGCAGGGATCTCAGCTTTAAGAACGCAATATAACACCTGCGGAGTATTCAGAGCTACAATGCCAATATTGAGCAATCCACATTTCTGTGGGATGTGTCAAAAGTTTAGAAGTACTAAACTAATGTACTGCACAACTTCTATGATGTTTTAAACTTTTGTCAGTCCCATTTTGGGATGCATCTCAGCATGGTTTGGCAACAGTTCCACCTGAGACCACAAAAAATTGCAGAGAATTGTGGACGTAGCCCAGACCATCACCCATGGTGATGAACAATTCAAATGTACGACCTAACGTGCAACTCTAAAAATATACTTCAAACTTGGGTTTGAGTTCATTGAGTCATCGAGGGAAACAGCATGGAAACAGATTCTTTAGCCCACTGAATCTACTCCAACCATCAACGCCTATTTAAACTAATCCTACGCATTTATTCACAAAATGCTGGAGTTACTCAGCAGGTCAGGCAGCATCTCAGGAGAGAAGGAATGGGCGACGTTTCGGGTCGAGACCCTTCTTCAGACCCTTCTTCAGACGTTTCGGGTCTTGACCCGAAACGTTGTCCATTCCTTCTCTCCTGAGATGCTGCCTGACCTGCTGAGTTACTCCAGCATTTTGTGAATAAATACCTTCCATTTGTAGCAGCATTTGCAGTTATTTTCTTAAACTGATCCTGCAGTAATCCCATTTTATTCTTTCCACATTGGCATCGACACCCCCCACCACCCCATGCAATCCTGCCTTTCACTTGCACGCTGAGAGAAATGTACCATGGCCAAACGGCAAACCGCTGGACCCCACTGAAGGAAACTCACGCGGTTACAAGACAAATGTTCAAGTTCCACAAGGTTTGCATCAAAGGTCAGGATTGAACCTGTCATTGAAACTGTAAAGGGGTGTACAGGAAGGGACTGGTGATTCTGGTTTACACCGAAGATAGGCACAAAATGCTGGAGTAACGCAGCGGATCAGGCAGCATTTCTGGAGAAAAGGAATGTGTGATATTTCGTGTCGAGACCCTTCTTTGGACTCAACCTGTGAGGCAGCAGCTCGACAAAGTCCCCGACACTGTGCCATTTGAAATTCAAGAATTGCTTCCCACTTATTCTTATTTCTCAGTTTTCTCTGCTTCTCACACAAAGCAGCACTTAGTTGAGTTGAATGTGTCTCTCATGAATACCCAAGGCCTTGGACCAAATTGCCATAATTCACGGGGAACTCTTTTCTTAACCTAAATGCATTAAGTTCAAATTTGCCTCGATTCCTGCCACAACCATGTTCTGCCACTATGTAGAAACAAAGAACTACAGATGTTGGATTATTCCAAAGGCTCTCTTTTTCTTCATCTGAATAAAGATTCAGTCTTCCTTTAGAGCTGTAAAGTCACATGCTTAGTCCAGGACTCAAGATGGGATTAACATTGTGGGTAGGAAGGAACTGCAGATGCTGGTTCATACCGAAGATAGACGCAAAGTGCTGGAGTAACTCAACGGGTCTGGCAGCATCTCTGGAGAAAGAGGATGAGCGACATTTCAGGTCTGAACAAGGGTCCCGACTTGAAACAGTTCCCATCCATTTTCTCCAGAGATGCTGCCTGACCCGCTGAGTTACTCCAGCACTTTGCATCTATCTTTGATGTTCAGCCTTTGATGTTCAGCTTGCGGGTCCAACTGGGGGTTTTTTTTTCTTTTTTTTCTTTTTCAGAATAACACAATTAAAAATTGGGCAGGGTCATTGAAGAAGATTCCATTCAGGATCCTTACAAAATAAATTGGCCGTGCCTAAAAACATAACAGGATAATATGCGACACATGAAAGTCTTAGGATGCACCTTATTCTGTCGTCTCAATAGACAATAGACAATAGACAATAGACAATAGGTGCAGGAGTAGGCCATTCGGCCCTTCGAGCCAGCACCGCCATTCAATGTGATCATGGCTGATCATTCTCAATCAGTACCCCGTTCCTGCTTTCTCCCCATACCCCCTGACTCCGCTATCCTTAAGAGCTCTATCGAGCTCTCTCTTGAATGTATTCAGAGAATTGGCCTCCACTGCCCTCTGAGGCAGAGAATTCCACAGATTCACAACTCTCTGACTGAAAACGTTCTTCCTCATCTCTGTTCTAAATGGCCTACCCCTTATTCTTAAACTGTAGCCCCTGGTTCTGGACTCCCCCAACATTACATATAACATATAACAACTACAGCATGGAAACAGGCCTGTCCGGCCCTACCAGTCCACGCCGACCATTCTCCCTGACCTAGTCTCATCTACCTGCACTCAGACCATAACCCTCCAATCCCCTCCTATCCATATACCTATCCAATTTACTCTTAAATAATAAAATCGAGCCAGCCTCCACCACTTCCACCGGAAGCCCATTCCATACAGCCACAACCCTCTGAGTAAAGAAGTTCCCCCTCATGTTACCCCTAAACCTTTGTCCCTCAATTCTGAAGCTATGTCCCCTTGTTGGAATCTTCCCCACTCTCAAAGGGAAAAGCCTACCCACGTCAACTCTGTCCGTCCCTCTCAAAATTTTAAAAACCTCTATCAAGTCCCCCCTCAACCTTCTACGCTCCAAAGAATAAAGACCCAACCTGTTCAACCTCTCTCTGTAGCCTAAGTGCTGAAACCCAGGCAACATTCTAGTAAATCTCCTCTGTACCCTCTCCATTTTGTCGACATCCTTCCTATAATTTGGCGACCAGAACTGCACACCATACTCCAGATTCGGCCTCACCAATGCCCTGTACAATTTCAACATTACATCCCAACTTCTATACTCGATGCTCTGATTTATAAAGGCAAGCATACCAAACGCCTTCTTCACCACCCTATCCACATGAGATTCCACCTTCAGGGAACAATGCACAGTTATTCCCAGATCCCTCTGTTCCACTGCATTCCTCAATTCCCTACCATTTACCCTGTACGTCCTATTTTGATTTGTCCTACCAAAATGCAGCACCTCACACTTATCAGCATTAAACTCCATCTGCCATCTTTCAGCCCACCCTTCCAAAAGACCCAAGTCTCTCTGTAGACTTTGAAAATCTACCTCACTATCAACTACTCCACCTATCTTAGTATCATCTGCATATTTACTAATCCAATTTGCCACACCATCATCCAGATCATTAATGTAAATGACAAACAACAGTGGACCCAACACAGATCCTTGGGGCACTCCACTAGACACTGGCCTCCAACCTGACATACAATTGTCAACCGTTACCCTCTGGTATCTCCCATTCAGCCATTGTTGAATCCATCTTGCAACCTCACTATTAATACCCAACAATTTAACCTTCTTAATCAACCTTCCATGTGGAACCTTGTCAAATGCCTTACTGAAGTCCATATAGACAACATCCACAGCCTTGCCCTTATCAATTTCCCTGGTAACCTCTTCAAAAAATTCAAGAAGATTAGTCAAACATGACCTTCCAGGCACAAATCCATGTTGACTGTTTCTAATCAGGCCTTGATTATCCAAATAATTATATATATTGTCCCTAAGTATCTTTTCCATTAATTTTCCCACCACAGACGTCAAACTAATAGGTCTATAATTGCTAGGTTTACTTTTAGAACCTTTTTTAAACAAAGGCACAACATGCGCAATGCGCCAATCTTCCGGCACCATCCCTGTTTCTAATGACGTTTGAAATATTTCCGTCATAGCCCCTGCTATTTCTGCACTAACTTCCCTCAATGTCCTAGGGAATATCCTATCAGGACCTGGAGACTTATCCACTTTTATATTCTTCAAAAGTGTCCGTACCTCCTCTTCTTTAATCCTCCTAATTTCCATCACTACTCTACTTGTTTCGCTTACCTCACATAATTCAATATCTTTCTCCTCGGTAAATACCGAAGAAAAGAAATTGTTTAATATCTCCCCCATTTCTTCCGGCTCAGCACATAGCTGTCCACTCTGACTCTCTAATGGACCAATTTTATCCCTCACTATCCTTTTGCTATTGACATATCTGTAGAACCCCTTGGGGTTTACTTTTACATTACTTGCCAAAGCAGCCTCATATCTTTTTTTCGCTTTTCTAATTTCCTTTTTAAGATTCCTTTTACATTCTTTATATTCCTCAAGAACCTCATTTACTCCCTGCCGCTTATATTTATTGTATATCTCCCTCTTTTTCCGAACCAAGTGTCCAATTTCCCTGGAAAACCATGGCTCTTTCAAATTATTATTCTTTCCTTTCCACCGAACAGGGACATAAAGACTCTGTACTCTCAAAATTTCACCTTTAAATATCCTCCATTTCTCTATTATATCCTTTTCATAAAACAACAATTTCCATTTCACTCCTTTTAAATCCTTTCTCATCTCCTCAAAATTAGCCTTTCTCCAATCCAAAATCTCAACCCTTGGTCCAGATTTGACCTTCTCCATAATGATATTAAAACTAATGGCATTATGATCACTAGACCCAAAGTGCTCCTCAACACATACCTCCGTCACCTGACCCATCTCATTTCCTAACAGGAGGTCCAACACTGCCCCTTCTCTGGTAGGCACCTCTACGTATTGCTGCAAAAAACTATCCTGCACACATTTTACAAACTCCAAACCATCCAGCCCTTTAACAGAATGTGATTCCCAGTCTATATACGGAAAATTGAAATCACCCACAATCACCACTCTGTGCTTACTACTAATATCTGCTATCTCCTTACATATTTGATCTTCCAATTCTCGTTCCCTATTTGGCGGTCTATAATACACCCCTATAAGTGTTGCTAAACCTTTCTCATTTCTGAGTTCCACCCAAACAGCCTCCTTAATCGAGCCTTCTAGTCTGTCCTGCCAAAGCACTGCTGTGATATCCTCCCTGACAAGCAATGCAACACCCCCACCTCTTGCCCCTCCGATTCTATCACATCTGGGAACATGTTTCCTGCCTCTAATGTGTCCAACACCTTAATAATCTTATATGTTTCGATAAGATCCCCTCTCATCCTTCTAAATTCCAGTGTATACAAGCCTAGTCGCTCCAGTCTTTCAACATATGACAGTCCCGCCATTCCGGGAATTAACCTAGTAAACCTACGCTGCACGCCCTCAATAGCCTTCAGATTGATGGGTATGGACCTTTGTTTCTGCACAACTGTTATGTCAGTGACCCCAACTTGGATGGGACCGATCCTGGCAGATTTCTTCCCCTAAACAAAATGTCGTTGGCTCCAATAATAACATACCTGTAGCCAGACAGCTGCAACAAAACTGCTCTAACCCTGTGGTACAACCGTAAATAACTCAATTTCACTGCCAGATAAAATGAGACGGATAATTAGTTCCGCAGAACTTGGTGGGAACTGTCTTGGACAATCTTCAGCCCTAAAAAAACCCATAATTGAAACAACGTGCAAAATCTGATTCTGGGGTTTGGCTGCACGTAAATTGACTCCTGCCAAAAATACAACAGTGTCAACACTTCAAAATGCACTTCATTGACTGATAAGCACTTTGGCCTGTCCTCAGATGGCATAAATGCTAGTATTTGTCTTGAAGCAAGCACATCAACCTGCAGATGCTGAATACATTTGTGTGACTTTCCAGGCTACAGCTACATTGACTCATAAGCGAATGAAGGAACTGTCCTGTCGTGAGTGCGACATCATTACCACTGGTGATTTGGCACGGTGGCGCAGCGGTAGAGCTGCTGCCTTACAACGCCAGAGACCCGGTTTCGATCCTGACTACGGGTGATGTCTTTGCGGAGTTTGTATGTTCCTCTCATGACTACATGGGTTTTCCCCTGGGTGTTCCGGTTTCTCCAACACTCCAAAGACATACAGGTTTGTAGGTTAATTGGCTTCAGTAAAGATTGTAAATTGTCCCTCGTGTGTAGAATAGTGCTAGTGCGTGGGTTGATCGCAGGTCAGCACGGACTCGGTGGGCCGAAGGGCTTGTTTCCGTGCTGTATCTCAAAACTAAACTAAACTAAACTAAAATAGTGGTGTCGTCGGCGAATCGGATACGTGTAGGAGCAAAATGGAAAGGCCACGTGTTCTAAATAATGGGCGACTTATTAAAAGTGGTGCGCACCAGGAGACCACCTTGTCCGAGCTCATCTGCCGAGTGTGACTTTGGTGCGGCTTTTATGCTCTCAGATGACAATATTACACAGAAACGTGACTAAGAGTAAAACGAGGTCTTGATTACAGAATGGAACTCAGAAGGCTCACAAATTAGGTAACAAACAGATTGAGATAATTATCCCCAAGTCCAACTTCGTCGACAGTAGATCCAATTTTCTGTTAAAACGATGGGTGCAGCCTGTAACATAATCAATGAAGTTCCTGAATGAAGTAGGTGTGGTCACTGCGGCATTCCATGTCTCTACTGTTAGGCTTTGCCTGTGGTTCCCTGTCACCACATTAGCACAATCCGTATTTACCAGTTCTTTATTCTTTTCCCTACAATGGCTATGGCATTGAAGCTGTGCTTTATCACACGGTGTTTTTCAAAGTACTTTAAATGTTTCTCCTCCTGCTGTTGCTTGTACCCACTGAGTATTTACAATACAATACAATACATCTTTATTGTCATTGTACAGGGGTACAACGAGATTGGGAATGCGCCTCCCATACGATGCAATAAATTAATTAGCTAGTCAGTATTCATTTAAACAACCCAATGAAACAAATTAGAACAGTTTTAAAACTGAATAAAGTGCAAGTAGATCTGTGCCGGTTCACTGTGCGATGTGACCATCCGGCTCAGCAGGACCGGTTCATAGCAGCTATGGCCCTGGGGATGAAGCTGTTCCTGAGTCTGGAGGTGCGGGCGTAGAAGGCCTTGTATCGTCTGCCCGATGGTAGAAGTTCGAACAGACTGTTGTAGGGGTGTGAAGAGTCTTTGTGGATGCTGGTGGCTTTTCTGAGGCATCGTGTGTTGTAGATGCCCTCCAAGGCTGGTAGCTGTGTTCCGATGGTCACCCATTTCTAGGTAGTTTAGAGATACAGTGTGGAAACAGGTGCTTCGGCCCACCCAGTCCAAGCCGACCAACGATCCCCGCACATTAGCATAATCCTACACACACTAGGGACAATTTACATTTATACCAAGCCAATTAACCTACAAACCTGTACATCTTTGGAGTATTGGAGGAAACCAAAGATCTCGGAGAAAACCCACGCAGTCACGGGGGGAACGTACAAACTCCATACAGACAGCACCCATAGTCGGGATCGAACCCAGGTCTCTGGTGCTGCAAGCGCTGTAAGGCAGCAACTCTACTGCTGTGCCAACATGCCACCCTAAAAGTGAATTTAGAGTGAATTGAGAATACATTGTTTTTTTATGTCCCATTCATTTACTTAAAACCTCTCATCTGAGGACAACTAAATGATAGACAAACAGCCTAAGCCTTCATATATTAGTGAAAGAGCTTCGTGCAAGTCTTTGTGAATATTGGACACATCAAGACAGATGCCACTGTTGGCACTGGCGAGTGATGGGTGGATACAGGTGAAGGGGGAGGGAGATGGGTGGACAAAGGCCAGAGATGAAAAGACAAAAGGTTTGAGATAAGGATAGGAGAGATGCAAATTGTGAAGCCAGAAGAGGGGATAAACGTGGAAGGGGATGCCAAAGGAGAGGACAACGAAGGAGCAGCAATTCATTTCCAAATCTGGTGGAGGGTAAGCTGCAAACGGTGGAGTTCCCTTACACTGTGCTTGTCCTTCTTAAGAGAGCCCTAGGGGGGGGGGGGTCACAGCAGTTCAGGTTTTCTTTTGAAGAAAGACATCATTAAGTCGGAAAGAGTGCAAAGAAGATTTAGGGGAATGTTGCCAGGGTGCAAGGTATAGGGAGAGGTTGGGCAGGCTAGCACTTCATTCCTCAAAGCATAGGAGAACGAGGAGTGGCCTTATAGAAGTGTATAAAATCACAAGGGGCATAGATAGGGTGAATGCACACGATCATTGTCCAAGGGAAGGGGAATCAAAAACCAGAGGACGTAGGTTGAAAGTGAGAGGGGGAAATGTTAAAAGGGACCTGAAGGGCAATTTGTTTCACACACAGATGGTACGTATATGGGACGATCTGCCAGAGAAAGTGGTCGAGGTTAAAGTGGTTTCAATGCTGTAAAGTACAACATTTAAAAGACATTTAGATAGGTCCATGGATAGAAAAGGTTTAGTCTGATATGAGTCAAACGAGGGCAAATGGGACTAGTGCAGTCTGATATGAGTCTTAGGACATGGAAAGTATTTATTTTCTTAATATTACAGAAACTGATCCATCACATGAAGAACATGGCTCGGGACATACAGATGATAAGGGTGCAGCTAACGAGTGAAGAATAACGGGTAGGCCATTTAGGACTAAGATGAGGAAAAACGTTTTCACCCAGAGAGTTGTGAATCTGCGGAATTCTCTGCCATTGAAGGCAGTGGAGGCCAATTCACTGGATGTTTTCAAGAGAGAGTTAGATTTAGCTCTTTGGGCTAACGGAATTTAAGAGATATGAGGAGAAAGCAGGAACGGGGTACTGATTCTGGATGATCAGCCATGATCATATTGAATGTCGGTGCTGGCTTGAAGGGCCGAATGGCCGACTCCTGCATCTATTCTCTATGTTTCTATGTTTCTAAGATGGATCTGATATCATCGCGGGAGGTCACAGATGTTGCTTGGATGTAAATTTCCAGTCATTAGGTCAACAAAGCAAATAAAGATATTCAACTGTTAATACAAGTTCGCAAGAAGACAGCTAATCGTTTGGCAAGTAAGGCAGCTGAGGAGAGTTACAATTTAATAACCATTAGAAATCCCAGGCAGAAGGATTAAGTGAGGCTGATAGGGAATCGCAATTTCATGGAGATAATATCAGGCTGCTTCCTTCAAAGGCTGCAGCCCAACTATAGCAGCTGGTATTAAAATGCTCTTCAGCTCAATGAAAGCCTGGGAAAACATGGGTGAACATGCAAAATATTCTTGACCCAACGATTGTAATAAAGATTAAATATAACAAGACATTTGAATAAATATATGGGTAGGAACAGTTTGGAGGGATATGGGCCAAATGCAGGCAAGTTGGACGAGCCCTGAAGGCTATCTGGCTCAGCATGGATAGGGTGTGCTGAATGGCCTGTTCCCCTGTACGACTCTGTGAAATGCAGTAATGCAGATGCAGCTGTGAAAATATTTTTAGGGAGATTAAACTGGGAGAAAACCACAACAGTTTAGAGATACAGCGTGGAAACAGGCCCTTCGGCCCACTGATTCCACGCCAACTGTTGATCACCCGCTTACTAGTTCCATGTTATCCCACTTCCACATCCTACACACTAGGCCCAATTTACAGAAGCCAATTAACTGACAAACCTACACGTCTTTGGAATGTGGGAGGAAACTTAATTTAATAATTAAGTTATTAAGAAGTGTTTTATTGAGACTTATGGAAAGTGAATACACTTGAGCAACACAGGGCATACTAGATGAACAAACAGATCACTAAAAATGTAAACAGGTTTTTTTAAACCTGGCTTTAATTAAGAGGAAATGATTACCGAGGGTATTACAAAGCCTCAGTAATGAATCTTTAAAGATGTTAAAAATGGGTGAGCAAGTGAAGTCATTTTACAAGGAGCGGAAGCCAAATAAATATTTTAGTTATTTGAGAAGCAGATGGAATATTTAAATGCTCTTATTAGATTCTTTAAGAGAAATGGTGGATTGTTATAATATGGAGAACCACAAATTGGCAGGCTAAAGACATTCTTCAATCCAACGTCACAAATGAAAGACCGGGGGCACAGTCCATCGGGTTTGAGAATCTCTGACTAATGCAGAAGTCAGTAATATGCAAGAGAGAAAGTCATTGCTGTGAAGATATTTAGGCACCTGGATCAGATAGGATACACCCTGGAATTTGCAGGGAATGACTGAGTAAAGGAGGCTTCATGTGACTCCAACTAGTGATTTAGGGAACCAGTGGCCTTTACTCATTCTGAGCGTTGCATGATCACTATGTATCGGAAAACTGGAAGAAATCTGAGGAAATATTGTCCCCCTCCCCCCCCTCGTGCGTCTGAGTTGGAAATTCAAGCATGTACAGTCTATGTGGTCGCTGATTATTTAAAACAACATTGGTCAGGCTGAGCACACTGTAGGTATTAAGGTACAAAGTAAGGCTCAAGATTCACATTGGCACTGCAAAGTTAGAAAATGAATTAATAACATGGTCCAGTCTACGTATGCCACATACCAATAATATTGGTGGTAATATTGGTGGGCGGCACGGTGGCGCAGCGGTAGAGTTGCTGCCTTACAGCGAATGCAGCGCCAGAGACTCAGGTTCGATCCTGACTACGGGCGCCGTCTGTACGGAGTTTGTACGTTCTCCCCGTGACCTATGTGGGTTTTCTCCGAGATCTTCGGTTTCCTCCCACACTCCAAAGACGTACAGGTATGTAGGTTAATTGGCTGGGCAAATGTTTTTTTTTAAATTGTCCCTAGTGTGTGTAGGATAGTGTTAATCTGCAGGGATCGCTGGGCGGCGCGGACCTGGTGGGCCGAAGGGCCGGTTTCCACGCTGTATCTCTAAATCTAAATCTAAATCATCCATAAGATCCAAAGAATTAATGAGGAATATTCAGCAAGTTTTCATGAACAGTTCAATACGTGACCACAAGCCTAATTAAAGTTTCAATGTGGCCAATAGGGCACGAGGTGAAGATAATTCCAATAATTTATTTCATGACTTGCATTAAAAGTAACTCTGATATTCCTGACATGAAGCATCACAGAGGCACGGACAACCTCCATATCTTTAAAATGTGTTTTGTTTCATAGTAACAGACATAGAGTTATAGAGATTTCATAGAAACATAGGAACATAGAAATAGGAGATTAGTGGGCAAAATTAGAGCACATGGTATTGGGGGTAGGGTACTGACATGGATAGAAAATTAGTTGACAGACAGAAAGCAAAGAGTGGGGATAAATGGGTCCCTTTCAGAATGGCAGGCAGTGACTAGTGGGGTACCGCAAGGCTCGGTGCTGGGACCGCAGCTATTTACAATATGCATTAATGACGGATGAAGGGATTAAAAGTACCATTAGCAAATTTCCAGATAATACAAAGCTGGGTGGCAGTGTGAACTGTGAGGAAGATGCTATGAGGTTGCAGGGTGACTTGGACAGGTTGTGTGAGTGGGCGGATGCATGGCAGTTGCAGTTTAATGTGGATAAGTGTGAGGTTATCCACTTTGGTGGTAAGAATAGGAAGGCAGATTATGATCTGAATTGTGTTAAGTTAGGAAAAGGGGACGTACAACGAGATCTGGGTGTCCTAGTGCATCAGTCACTGAAAGGAAGCATGCAGGTACATCAGGAAGTGAGGAAAGCTGTCACATATCCGTCTCAGATGTGTAATAATGAAGCAGACACAATCCGTGGTGATTACATTGCTTCGTTTGACTGTTTATTGTTTCTAGGCCTTGCAGCCTTTAGCACACACAGCAAGCACACTCTCCTGCTCTCCGGCCACCTGATACACACATCACCATATTTGCATATCATCATCATGATTCGTCATCATGACATCCCTCCTTTACCAGAATTAAACTTTAAATTACTGTGTTCTTTTCCCCCAATTAAACAATTCTTTACTTATTATGTTATTTTTCCTTAATACAAATATACAAATAATAACTTGTAAGTTTCTTTTGCCTCTAAACAAATATCATATAATTACTAAACAAAACTATAACTATAGTCTATGACACAAAATCGTCGTATCTTTTGGGAACTCTCCTTTCACGTTGTGGTCTACCAGCTGGCACAAGAACATCAAAGTCTGTTGAATCTGCTAAGGTGTTGTCATCCAGATACTGTCTCTGCTCAACACCTGCATCGCAGTCTGCTGCCTCTGGAACTCTGGTCACCACCTCAGGAATGTCTTCTGGTCCCTCTGAATCGGTAACTCTCGGTGGACTTTGGCCCTCGATTCGACTGTCTCTCGACATGTACTTTTTTACATTCGATATATTCCTCTTGTACATAACACCTTCTGGAGACTTGACTGTCACCCTGCTACCGCTCCTCGATACAACATTGTATGGCTCGCAATGGTAAGGAGTGTCCATCTTACCACCATCATCTCGCCTCACAAGTACGTCATCACCAGGCATTATTTCTGAGTGCCTGGCTCCTCGTTTCAAGTCGGCACACCTTTCTTTTTGGCATCACGGTCTCTCAGCTCCTGGTCTTCCATGATCTCTCGTACTTCTGGCATTTTAGTGCGAATTTTCCTTCCAAACAAGGCTTCTGGACTAGCATCAAACCAACTGGACTAGCATCTGCTATGACTTTTGTTGAGTGAGTGATCGCCCGATATACAGCTACGTATGCTAGCAGTGCCTCCTTCCAATTTTTCCCTTCGGCATGGGCGATTCGTATCCTCTTCTCTATGGACTGATTTTGTCTCTCGACTTCTCCATTAGCCTGTGGCCATTTAGGAGTCACTCTATGATGATGAATACCGGTGGTTCTCATGTACTCAGCAAACGTCTCTGACACAAACTGTGGTCCATTGTCGGAGTACAATGTAACAGGCAACCCATGTCTGGCGAAAATCTCTGCCAATGCCTGTACAGTCTTTTCTGCCGTAATTGACTTCATCACCGCATATTCATAGTATCTGCTGTAGTAGTCTACCACTACCATAATTGATTCACCTGTTGGAAGTGGTCCTAGAAAGTCAACAGCTACGTCGACCCATGGTCCTGTTGGCAATTTCGTACTTCTAATTGGTTCTGGTGGGTTGCTCCTGCTTGTGATTTGGCATCCGTGGCAGGTCCTGACAAATTTTTCGGCGTCTCTGTCATAACCTGGCCACCACACTTTGCTCCGCAAATTTTGTTTGGTACCAACGATGCCTAAATGTCCCTCATGAGCTAATGACACGATCCTTGCTCGTAGTGCCTGCGGGATCACCAATCTGTTACCTCTAAGAACACACTGACCAATCACACAAAATTCATCTTTTATGGGAACATATGCTTTGTAAGGGCATTGGTCCCATTGCCTACTATAAATACGCTTTCTGATATCATTAAGTTCAGGATCATGTTCTGATTCCCTTTCGACTTCCCTTGTTGCCACGGCTCTTGGCGTTGACTGAATTGCAACAAAGCGCACAAAGTTTTCTGCTTCCATCCCTAAAGTGGATGTTACTCCTAGCTGTTCATCCTTCAACAGTCTCGACAGCGGGTCCACAATATTTGCTTTTCCAGCAATGTGGACTACTTTGTACTTGTACTGTTGGAGTCTCAGCACCCAGCGTTCTATTCTGGCACAGGGCTTGGACCTTGTTGAATAGATCACTTCCAGCGGCTTGTGATCAGTAACAAGTTCAAATTCAATACCGTACAAGTAAGCATGGAACCTTTCACAGGCCCACACTAGTCCCAGTGCTTCTTTCTCCGTTTGAGAATACCTTCTTTCCACGCTGGTTAAAGATCGACTGGCATATGCTATGATTCTGGGTCCATCAGCATGTGTCTGTACCAGCACTGCTCCCAAACCAACTGGACTAGCATCTGCTATGACTTTTGTTGGTGCAGCTAGATCATAATATCCAAGGGTTTCTGCACTCATTAGGCACTGTTTCAAGGTATTGAAAGCCTGTCTCTGTTCATTTCCAAAATGGAACGGTATGTCTTTCCTGGTCAACTTTCTCAGCGGATCTGCCAGTGTAGCAAAATTTGGGATAAACTTTGCACAGTAATTGACTAGTCCTAGAAAGCTCCTCATCTCGGTTGCATTCTGAGGTTCACGTGCATCTGCAACATCTTTCACTTTAGCCTTTGCCGGGTTCAGCCCTTCACTTGTGAGTCTGTGTCCCATGAAATCCATCTCAGAGACACCAAACTTGCACTTGTCCTCATTCACAGTGAGACCTGCTTTTTGAAGTCTAGTCAACACTAGCTTCAATCTCCTGTCATGCTCTTCACGAATTGATGCATGGACGATGATGTCATCTGATATGTTTGCTGCTCCAGGTACCCCTTGAATCACTCTGTGGATTTCATACTGATAGATCTCAGGGGCAGCATTGATTCCAAACATCAATCTTTTGTACCGGTACAATCCGCAGTGAGTGACAAATGTTGTCACCTCTCTTGATTCTGGATGTAATTCCAATTGATGATATCCCCACTTGAGATCAATTTTGGAGAACACTTTACTAGTTGATAACTCTTGTAGGACTTCCTCGATCGTCGGAATTGGGTGTCTTTCTCTGATTATTGCTTCATTGGCTCTCCTCATGTCCACGCACAGTCTGATATCATTATTGGGTTTTGGCACTATCACTACTGGACTCAGCCATGGTGTTGAATGTTCAACTGGCTCGATAATGTCCTGATCAATCAACTCCTTGATTTTAGCTTCTACTTTTCCACGAAGTCCAAATGGCGTTCTCCGCACTGGTTGTGCTATTGGCTTAACAGTTCTATCAACAGCTAACTTCACTTGCCGACCTTTCAATTTTCCAACTCCTTGGAATACTGAGTGAAATTCCTGCTTCATGTCCTCATATGACTGCACTGAATTGACATGCACTCCGATGTGAAGCACTCCCAGCTCTCCAGCTGTATTTCTGCTGAGCAGGGGTTCTCCTTTCTCCTCTATCACCACGAATTCTGCAACAGCTTTTCTATCCCCGACTTCTACGTCAGCCGTGAAACATCCAATGGTCTGCAACGGTTCAGTTGCAGTGTATGGATATAACTTCCTACTACACCTCCTTGACATGCACTTGATTTTCTGCTGTTTCAAGCATTCCCACAGTGATCTGTCAATTACGTTGCAGTCGCTACCAGAATCTACAATCACTGGCACTGTAATACCTCCGATGGTCACTGCAACTTTTTCCAGATGGCTATCATTCAATGCAAACTGATAATCCCTTTTAATAGCATGCTCACCATCCTCATCACTTCCGAACTCATCTTCTACGTGACGGACATAACTCTTCTTTTTCTGCCACGATCTGTCTAATTTGTCACTGGACTTCACTATCTCCCTTGCCTTGGAAGATTCACTTTTGTAATCCCTTGTATTGTCCCTGGCCTTACTTTTGCATTTCTTTGCAAAATGATCTTTGCCTCCACATTTCCTACACGTTCTACCTTTTGCTGGACAACATGCATCTTTCCCTACGTGACCCATGTTGCCACACCTGTAACATTCAATCTCACGTTCAGGCTTACTTCTTTGTCTCCCGCGGGACAACCAATTAACTAGCCCAGTCTTGGAATCTTTTAATTTCATGCTGTGAAACTGTCCCTCAACAGCTTCCAGTGCTGCCGCAATCGACAAAGCATCATTTAAGTTTAACTCACCGCCTTTTTCTAGCAGCCTTCTCCTGAGCTTGTCTGACCTGCAATGCTGGACAACCTGATCCAATATCTGGTTCTCCACATCAGCAGCCACATATTTGCAACCTACAGACACCTGTCTGAGTCTCGTCACAAATTGATCAACAGTTTCGCCCTCTTCCTGGGTTGTTTTGCAGAATAAATGGCGTTGAAATGTAGCATTCGGTACCACTGTAGCGACCATAGAGAATGGTCCAGGTCGTCGAACCCTCAGATTGGCCAGCGAGGTCACGTGGGAACGCGACCATGGGGATTGGTCCAGGGAGCGACATCGCTGATTGGCCAGCGTGGTCATGTGCGCTTTTGGCGCCCGAAATGTTCAGTTCGGCGAAGTCTTCGAAGAAGACAGTAAGTTTTTGATGGTTGTCCTTTACCTTGTTTAACTCTGTATTCGAATATTGCGGCTGCAATAAACTTCTTCTACAACCAACAAGTTTTCGGACTCGCCATATTGGTGACCCCGACGTGATCTGGACGATCACCGACTATGCAGGGACCCGACGCCTGGTTGTCGATGGCCGCGCCGGGCACACCGGAGTTAAGCGCGTCCAGCGTTCACCTTCCGTTGTTTTGGACGCACGCACCGCAATCTTGGTTTATCCACACCGAAGCTCAGTTTCATATAAAGAAGATATCGGACGACTCCACGATGTACTACTACCTCGTCAGCGCTCTATCGTCGGAGACGACCACGCGCGTGATGCGGTTCATCGTTAATCCACCTGCGGAAAGCAAGTACGAGGCCATGAAGAAAGTGTTACTGCGAATCTTCGGGTTTAATAAGCAGGGTGGTGCTGCAAGACTCCTGCACCTACCGGATCTTGGAGACCGACTGCCTTCCGTCCTCATGGCCGAAATGATGATGCTAGCCGGTGAGCATACGGATTGCCCTATGTTCGAACATGCATTCCGCGAGAAGCTTCCTGAGGATGTCCGAATGCTGCTCACGGATTGTTCTTTTAAGGACCCCGAAGCATATGCAGCGAAAGCGGACGCGCTCATAGCGGCTAAAAACAAGGCAAGCGGTTCGATCAACAAGGTCTCGACATCAGTGACCACGCCACAGCGACGTCAAGATGGCGCCACGTCTCCCGCCAATTCTCCGAAAGCCCGCCAAAAAGATCCACACAAGCGCGGCTGGTGCTATTATCACCTACGATGGGGTAGCGAATCCCGCAACTGCCGCTCGCCTTGTACCTTCGCGGGAAATGCCTCGGCCGATCGTACATAGGGGCAGTTACGATTGGCCAGAACCGGCGCCTCTATGTCCATGATCGATTCACGGACACAGAATTTTTGGTGGACACGGGAGCCATCGTCAGTATAGTGCCGCCGACCGACCTCGAAACCAGATCGGGTAAGACAGGTCCCACCCTCATCGCGGTTAACGGCAGCCCAATTCGCACTTTCGGTATACGGAAGATGTCCCTTGTGTTAGGCCTCCGCACGTACGAATGGCCATTCATCATAGCCGACGTCAGACAAGCGATCCTGGGCACAGATTTTCTCTGGGCTTTTTCACTGGTCCCTGATGTCCGCGGTAACGACCTCCGACCCTCCGCCGGAGATGAGCACGTCGCTCCGACAATCGCCTCCCCGCCCAGCCCTACTGTCCAGGCCGTCGTCGCGGCCCCTGACTCGTATGCTGAGATCCTGGCGGAGTTTCCAGAGCTGCTCATTCAACGTTTTGACACGTCTTCGGCCAAGCACGGCGTGGTCCATCACATCCGCACCGAAGGCCCTCCCGTTTTCGCTCAGGCCAGGAGACTACCGCCAGACAAACTGGTGGTGGCACGGGCGGAGTTCAGGAAGATGGAGGAAATGGGAATTGTTCGTCAGTCTGACAGCCCGTGGGCCTCGCCGTTACATATGGTCTCCAAGGCATCTGGGGGGTGGAGACCATGTGGCGATTATCGGCGTCTCAATGCTGTCACCACGGCTGATCGCTACCCCATACCGCAGCTACAGGACTTTTCATCTGGGCTGGAAGGAGCGGTGGTGTTCTCCAAAATTGATTTGGTGCGAGGATACCACCAGATCCCGGTGCGACCGGAGGACATACAGAAAACTGCAACGATTACTCCGTTCGGGTTGTTTGAATGGTTGCGTATGCCTTTCGGTTTAAAGAACGCGGCACAGGCTTTCCAACGACTGATGGACCGCGTGGGCCGGGGTTTACCCTTTTTGTTTATTTATTTAGACGACATCCTGGTCGCCAGCCCCTCAGTGCAGGAACACCAGGCCCACTTGCGGACCGTGTTCCAGCGGCTCCAGGACCACGGGCTCATTATCCAATCCTCCAAGTGTCAATTCGGCCTCCCTGCCCTTGATTTTCTAGGGCACAGAATTACCCCTGCCGGCGCCTCCCCTTTGCCCGAGAAGGTGGAGGCTATCCGGGCATTTCCCAGGCCCACCACAGTAAAAGGGCTACAGGAGTTCGTAGGCATGGTTAATTTCTACCATAGGTTCGTTCCGGCAGCTGCACGAGTCATGCGCCCGCTTTTCCAATGCCTTGCAGGAAAACCGGTAGAGTTGATATGGTCCCCGGCCGCAGAGTCGGCTTTTACAGCAGCTAAGGCAGCCTTGGCAGACGCCACCATGTTGGTCCACCCGAGCCCCTCCGCCCCCACGGCCCTGACGGTTGACGCCTCTGACGTGGCGGTGGGCGGGGTTCTGGAGCAGCAGGTCGGTGGCCGTTGGCAGCCTTTGGCGTTTTTCAGCCGGCAACTAAATTCGGCCGAGCTGAAGTATAGCGCATTTGACCGAGAGCTTCTGGCTCTCTATTTAGCTGTTCGTCATTTCAGGTACTTCCTTGAGGGCCGCCCATTTGTGGCCTTTACGGACCATAAACCCTTAACATTTGCTTTTTCTAAATTGTCTGACCCATGGTCGGCCCGCCAGCAGCGGCACCTGACTGCTATCTCCGAATTCACCACCGATGTCCGTCATGTCGCGGGTAAGCTTAATGCCGTTGCTGACGCCCTGTCTAGACCTGCTTTTCCCCCTGTTTCGGCGGTGGACTGCGAAGTGGATCCCCAGGAGCTTGCGGAGGCACAGCTTCTAGCGGATACCGTTTCGGCATACCGGTCCACCACTTCGGGATTGAAGTTGGCCCAGGTAGCTTGTGGGTCGGAAGGCACAAAAGTCTGGTGCGATGTTTCTCTTCCCCGTCCCAGGCCGGTAGTACCGCCCTCCCTTCAGCGCCGGGTTTTCGATGCCATTCATGGGCTGGCGCACCCGTCCATCCGCTCCACCTCTGCCTTGGTAGCAGCTCGGTTTGTCTGGCATGGCCTACGGAAACAGGTAGCGGGTTGGGCGCGTTCCTGCGTTCCCTGTCAGACCGCTAAAGTCCAGCGCCATGTCCAGACCCCGTACAGGATTTCGAGGTCCCAGCGGTTCGTTTTTTTCACATCCACGTGGATTTGGTCGGGCCTTTGCCTTCCTCCCGGGGCTACACCCACCTCCTCACGGTGGTGGATCGGTTCACCCGGTGGCCAGAGGCTTTCCCATTGTCTGATATTTCGTCAGCGTCTTGTGCTAGGACTTTGGCCCTTCATTGGGTAGCTCGTTTCGGGGTCCCGGCAGTTATTACCACTGACAGAGGGACACAGTTCACTTCGTCCCTCTGGGCTGCGCTCGCAGAACTGTACGGTTCCAAGTTACAACCCACTACTGCATATCACCCCCAGGCAAATGGACTCGTAGAAAGGTTCCACCGTCAACTTAAGGCATCCCTCAGTGCAAGGCTTGAAGGCCCGGACTGGATAGACCAGCTCCCTTGGGTTCTTTTGGGCATCCGGACTGCTCCTAAGCTAGATCTCGGTGCGTCGTCCGCGGAGCTAGTATATGGCTCGACACTTCGAGTACCCGGAGATTTGTTTCCGGACCTTTCAGACCAGCTGCCTACAGTCCCATCAGTGTTAGCATCTCTCCGGGAACGGGTGGGCTCCCTGGCTCCAGTTCCGACTTCACGTCATGGGTGTCCCATGGTACATGAACCGCCTTCCCTGAAGGACTGTGAGTTTGTTTTTCTGCGAAAAGATTCCCATCGCGCCCCGTTGCAGAGGGTCTATCAAGGGCCATTCCGGATTTTGCGTAAGGGAACGGCTACCTTCACCTTAGACATGTGCGGCAAGAGTGAGCTCGTCTCGGTGTCCCGGCTCAAACCTGCACATTTGGATCCGGATCAACCAGTCCTGGTCGGTCAAACCCCTAGGAGAGGCCGACCTCCGTTAGTTCCGCTCAGTCCAGGACCCCCCGTTCCGACAGTTCCTCCAGGACCCCCCGTTCCGACAGCTCCTCCAGGACCCCCCGTCCCGGTAGTTCCTCCAGGACCTCCCGTTCCGGCTGTTCCGCCAAGTCCGGAACCCCCGGCTCCTGTGGTTCAGGCTGTCCCTCTCCGTACTCGTTATGGTCGCGAAATCCGGCTCCCTGCTAGGTTCCGCACCTCGGGTTCTGGGGGGGGTCATGTAGCGACCATAGAGAATGGTCCAGGTCGTCGAACCCTCGGATTGGCCAGCGAGGTCACGTGGGAACGCGACCATGGGGATTGGTCCAGGGAGCGACATCGCTGATTGGCCAGCGTGGTCATGTGCGCTTTTGGCGCCCGAAATGTTCAGTTCGGCGAAGTCTTCGAAGAAGACAGTAAGTTTTTGATGGTTGTCCTTTACCTTGTTGTTTAACTCTGTATTCGAATATTGCGGCTGCAATAAACTTCTTCTGCAACCAACAAGTTTTCGGACTCGCCATACCACCACATAATGACTGTTCAATGCATCAACGGCTTTCTTATAGTCATCCTTCATACCGGTGTCAGGGAGTGTTTTAAAAATTTCTCGAACTGCTGGCCCCGCAGTGAAGAGAAGCAACGCTCTCCGCTGTGCCTTCTGCGCCGGCGTACTCTCATCAAGAAAGAGCCCGCGACTGTTGGCGAAGGCCTCGAATTCCTCCAGCCAAGCTTTCCATTTCAAGCTGACAGTACTCGCATCACCCGTCGGATCAAAGTGTGGAACCACGAAGTGCTAAGAAATCAGCTCCAGCAACAGCCATAACAACCTTTTTCTAACTTTTTTTTTTCCAGCAGGTAGTCTCGGATTCAGAATCCAAAATATCCAGAATATCCAAAATATCCTCGTCGCCAATGTCACATATCCGTCTCAGATGTGTAATAATGAAGCAGACACAATCCGTGGTGATTACATTGCTTCGTTTGACTGTTTATTGTTTCTAGGTCTTGCAGCCTTTAGCACACACAGCAAGCGCACTCTCCTGCTCTCCGATCACCTGATACACACATCACCATATTTGCATATCATCATCATGATTCGTCATCATGACAAAAGCCAATTCACATTGGCACTGCAAATTGAGCTCCTATACTCAACTCCTCTTGGATTGGCCTTCATAACAAGAGGAGTTGAGTACAGGAGCAAAGAGGTCCTTCTGCAGTTGTACAGGGCCCTAGTGAGACCGCACCTGGAGTACTGTGTGCTGTTTTGGTCTCCAAATTTGAGGAAGGATATTCTTGCTATTGAGGGTGTGCAGTGTAGGTTTGCTAGGTTAATTCCCGGAATGGCGGGACTGTCGTATGTTGAAAGACTGGATACTAGGCTTGTATACACTGGAATTTAGAAGGATGAGAGGGGATCTTATCAAAACATATAAGATTATTAAGGGGTTGGACACGTTAGAGGCAGGAAACATGTTCCCAATGTTGGGAGAGTCCAGAACCAGGGGCCACAGTTTAAGAATAAGGGGTAGGCCATTTAGAACGGAGATGAGGAAAAACCTTTTCAGTCAGAGAGTTGTAAATCTGTGGAATTCTCTGCCTCAGAAGGCAGTGGAGGCCAATTCTGTGAATGCATTCAAGAGAGAGCTAGATAGAGCTCTTAAGGATAGCGGAGTCAGAGGGTTTGGGGAGATGGCAGGAACGGTATACTGATTGAGAATGATCAGCCATGATCACATTGAATGGTGGTGCTGGCTCGAAGGGCTGAATGGCCTCCTCCTGCATCTATTGTCTATTGTCTAAAATAAATGGAGTAAGCCATTTGGCCCTTCAAGCCAGCACCGCCATTCAATATGATCATGGCTGATCATGCCACTTTATCTTCCCTCATGCTCTGGGTGAATGGGTATATTGTGAATTCTGGCTCTCTACTGGTTTTGGTCATACGTGACCTCTACACCCTACACATCTCTCATGTTCCGTATTACTCTACCCCTTCCCCCTCCAACTGGTGGTTATATCTGGCAGTCTCTTTTCCAGGATCGCTATTCCAGATACACATCCTATCTTGTATTCCAGAATACAATCTCTTGTCCTCAGCTCACCATTGAACGTGCTTGCTGCGTGCATGTTCAGTCATGAGCTGAGGAAAAGAGATTGTATTCTGGAATACAAGATGTGTAATACAAGATGTATCTAGCAACTCGAACGCCCAGGAATGAAGCAGATTGCAAAAAAGTGATAAACATTGCACAGTCCATCACAGGTACTGACCTCCCCACCATCAAAGGGATCTCCAACAGCCAGCATCATCAGAGACCCACGCCACCCTGGCCACACTCTCATCTCAGTCCTGTCATCGGAAGAAGGTATAGCAGCCTGAAATCAGTATTTTCAAGGTCAAGAAGAGCTTCTTCCCTATAGCCATCAGGCGATTAACCACTGCTATCTCCAAATAAGCTCTGAATCTTGGGAGCATTATTTTTGTCTTTGCACTGTTATTGTTTGTTTATTTGTTTTTATATATACAGGTGTCTGTGTGTATATGTAAGTATGTAAGTATGTATGTTTATATATGTGTGTGTGTGTGTATATATGTATATATATATATATAGATATATATACATATATACACACACACACACATATATAAACATACATACTTACATATATATATATATATATATATATATATATACTGAACTTTATAATGCCGTTTATTACGGGTTTTACAGAATACAATATTTACATGTAGACAATAGACAATAGGTGCAGGAGTAGGCCATTCGGCCCTTCGAGACACCATTCAATGTGATCATGGCTGATCATTCACAATCAGTACCCCGTTCCTGCCTTCTCCCCATACCCCCTGACTCCGCTATCTTGAAGAGCTCTCTCTTGAAAGCATCCAGAGAATTGGCCTCCACTGCCTTCTGAGGTAGAGAATTCTATAGATTTACAACTCTCTGACTGAAAAACGTTTTTCCTCATCTCCGTACTAAATGGCCTACCCCTTATTCTTAAACTGTGGCCCCTGGTTCTGGACTCCCCCCAACATTGGGAACATGTTTCCTGCCTCTAACGTGTCCAACCCCTTAATAATCTTATAACAGATCCCCTCTCTGTTGTGCTGCTGCAAGGAAGAATCTAATTGTTCCATTTTGGGACATATGATAATAAAATATTATCGACTCTTGAAGACCTCAGGTCTTTCTGCTTCTCTTTAGAATTTAAAACCAGTATAGATGAAGAATCCCGATCCAAACCATTGACTGTGTCCACATCCCTCCACAAATGCTGCCTGAATCTCTGAGTTCCTCCCGCAATATTTCTTTTGTTCCAGATTTCAGCATCTGTCGTCTCTTGAGTCTCCATTAATGGATGTAAGTTGTAACTCGCATGGAATTTACACACTTGGATTACCGTGTTCAATAACTTAAATACCATGTTCTGTATCTCTAAAAAAAAAAAAAATTTTTTTAAATAATTAATTAATTCATTCCTATCTCGACAAGTAACAAGTAACAAGTAAGTAACAATCAAAGTACTCCAGATACCAGAAATCTGAAAGGAAAATGGAAAATGCTACACACACTCAGAAATCCGGACAGCATCTGCAGAAAGAGAAATGGTCAACATTTCCAGTGATGCTTCATCTAGCAACTGCTAAGTGTTTTTCTGTCTCCACAGAAGCTACCTAACCTTTTGAGTGCTTCCAGTTTTTAAAACATAGAAACATAAAAGCATAGAAAAGAGGTGCAGGAGTATGCCATTCGGCCCTTCGAGCCAGCACCGCCATTCAATATGATCGTGCCTGATCATCCACAATCAATACCTTGTTCCTGTTATCTCCCCATTTCCCTTGATATCGTTAGCCTTAAAAGCTATATCTAACTCTCTCTTGAATACATCCAGTGAATTGGCCTCCATTGCCTTCTGTGGCAGGTAATTCCACAGATTCACAACTCACTGGGTGTAAAATGTTTTCCTCATCTCAGTCCTCAATGGCCTACCCCTTATTCCTAAACTGCGACCCCTGGTTCTGGACTCTTCCCACATCGGGAACATATTTCCTGCATCTAGCCTGTCCAATCCCTTAAGAATTTAATATGTTTCTATAAGATCCCCTCTCATCCTAAATTAAAGTGAATACAAGCCCAGTTGATCCATTCTTTCATCATATGTCATTCCAGCCAACCCGGGAATTAACCTGGTGAACCTACGCTGCACTCCCCCAATAGAAAGAATGTCCTTCCTGCACGAAACTGCACACAATACTCCAGGTGTGGTCTCACCGGGGCCCTGCACAACTGCAGAAGGACCTCCTTGCTCCTATACGCAAATCATTCTCTGTTTTGTGTTCTTATCTCGACGTTGGGCAAAGGGCTGTTGGGTTAATTGGGCTCTGCAAACTTCTCCTAGTTCGTGGGGAGTGGATGTGAAATTAGGATAACATCTGGCTCAGGACTTGGCAGCTGCATCCCTGCTCTGTTGGTGTGATCAGGCAGCTGACAGGAAATCAGCCCTTTCATTCATTCAGAGAGAGACGTCCCACTCAGGAATCCTACAACATGTTGGCGCCTTAAAAGGACGTTTGCTAACACCCCAACAGCCTTTCTAAAATAGCTCTGATTTGTGAGGGAAGATATAAATTTAGACTTATGTGTAATCAATTAGTTTCAAATTCAATTACATAACTGAGTGCCTTCTGTGGGAGGTAGAAGTGATTAAATCCTTATATTACGCTTTATTGCTTGAAATGGTTGAAGAAAACATCTGTATCAGATTATTCAGATGGTAAGAGGAGACAACCTAAATATGTCAGTATTTCCATGGAAATGACTATGTCTGTCAGAGGCATTAAAAGAGAAAGCCTCGCATTCACGCATCACCACTTACACAGCCTTTCAGGACATGCCAGAGAGCATAGTGGAACAGTGCAATACAGGAACAGATGACTGTGCCGAATATGATGCCAAGACCAACTCTTACCTGCCTGCACATAATCCATATCCCTCCATCTCCATGTGCCTATCCAAAAGTCTCTTCAATGCCACAATTGTATCTGCCACCACTACCACACCTGGCAGCACATTCCAGACACTCACTACCCTCTGTATAAAAAACTTGCCCCTTTCACCTAACAGTGTTGCCCTCTAATATTTTACATTTCCATTCTGGCCATTTAAGGTTCTGGAAAAAAAGGTTCTGACTTGTGTTTTTGTCAATGGCGGGACGTTGATTGTAAATGAGGAAAAGGTGGCAATAACAACTCAAATATTAAATGCTGCAGCTTCTTTTTGACTCAGTACAGGTGGTTCTGAGCTCAAATGTAACAGCCCCAACTGAACATTGAGGCACGAAAGAAAGGTGGAAGATGCTGGAATCACTTAGCAGAGCAGTTTTGGGCACCATATCTCAGGAAGGATGTACTGGCTCTGGAGAGGGTCCAGAGGAGGTTTACAAGAATGATCCCAGGAAGTAATGGGTTAACATATGATGAGCATTTGATGGCACTGGGCCTGTACTCGCTGGAGTTTAGAAGAATGTGGGGGACCCTCATTGAAACATACAGAACAGTGAAAGGCTTGGATAGAGTGGATGAGGAGAGGAAGTTTCCACTGGTGGGAGAGTCTAGAAGAGGCCATAGCCTAGGAATTAAAGGACGTTCCTTTAGGAAGGAGATGAGAAGGAATTTCATTAGTCAGAGGGTGGTGAATCTGTGGAATTATTTGCCACAGGACGCTGTGGTGGCCAAGTCAGTGGATATTTTTAAGGCAGATAGATAGATTTTTAATTAGTACAGATGTCAGGGGTTATGGGGAGAAGGCAGGAGAATGGGATAAGGATGGAGAGATAGATCAGCCATGATTGAATGGCGGAGGAGACTTGATGGGCCGAATGGCCTAATTCTGCTCCTATCACTTATGACCTTTTCCAATGTTCTATAGATTCAGGATCAGTTCCTGTGGATTGGAGGATAGCTAATGTTATCCCACTTTTTAAGAAAGGAGGGAGAGGGAAAACAGGAAATTATAGACCAGTTAGTCTGACATCAGTGGTGGGGAAGATGCTGGAGTCAATTATAAAAGACAAAATTACGGAGCATTTGGATAGCAGTAACAGGAATGTTCCGAATCAGCATGGATTTACGAAGGGGAAATCATGCTTGACTAATCTTCTGGAATTTTTTGAGAATGTAACTAGGAAAATTGACAGGGGAGAGGCAGTGGATGTGGTGTACCTCGACTTTCAGAAAGCCTTCGACAAGGTCCCACATAGGAGATTAGTGGGCAAAATTAGAGCACATGGTATTGGGGGTAGGGTACTGACATGGATAGAAAATTGGTTGGCAGATAGAAAGCAAAGAGTGGGGATAAATGGGTCCCTTTCAGAATGGCAGGCAGTGACTAGTGGGGTACCGCAAGGCTCGGTGCTGGGACCGCAGCTATTTACAATATACATTAATGACTTGGATGAAGGGATTAAATGTAACATTAGCAAATTTGCAGATGATACAAAGCTGGGTGGTAGTGTGAACTGTGAGGAAGATGCTATGAGGTTGCAGGGTGACTTGGACAGGTTGTGTGAGTGGGCGGATGCATGGCAGATGCAGTTTAATGTGGATAAGTGTGAGGTTATCCACTTTGGTGGTAAGAATAGGAAGGCAGGTTATTATCTGCATGGTGTCAAGTTAGAAAAAGGGGACGTACAACGAGATCTGGGTGTCTTAGTGCATCAGTCACTGAAAGGAAGCATGCAGGTGCAGCAGGCAGTGAAGAAAGCCGATGGAATGTTGGCCTTCATTACAAGAGGAGTTGAGTATAGGAGCAAAGAGGTCCTTCTGCAGTTGTACTGCAAGTGAGACTGCACTTGGAGTACTGTGTGCAGTTTTGGTCTCCAAATTTGAGGAAGGATATTCTTGCTATTGAGGGCGTGCAGCATAGGTTTACTAGGTTAATTCCCGGAATGGCGGGACTGTCATATGTTGAAAGACTGGAGCGGCTAGGCTTGTATAGACTGGAATTTAGAAGGATGAGAGGGGATCTTATCGAAACATATAAGATTATTAAGGGGTTGGACACGTTAGAGGCAGAAAACATGTTCCCAATGTTGGGGGAGTCCAGAACCAGGGGCCACAGTTTAAGAATAAGGGGTAGGCCATTTAGAATGGAAATGAGGAAAAACTTTTTCAGTCAGAGAGTTGTAAATCAGTGGAATTCTCTGCCTCAGAAGGCAGTGGAGGCCAATTCTCTGAATGCATTCAAGAGAGAGCTAGATAGAGCTCTTAAGGATAGCTGAGTCAGGGGGTATGGGGAGAAGGCAGGAACGGGGTACTGATTGAGAATGATCAGCCATGATCACATTGAATGGTGGTGCTGGCTCGAAGGGCCGAATGGCCTACTCCTGCACCTATTGGCTATTGTCTATTGCCCATTTGAGGAAGGACATTCTTGCTATTGAGGGACTGCAGCGTAGGTTCACTAGGTTAATTCCTGGAATGGCGGGATTGTCCTATGTTGAAAATCTGGAGTGACTGGGCTTGTATACACTGGAATTTAGAAGGATGAAAGGGGATCTTATTGAAAAAAATAAGATTATGAAGGGATTGGGCACGTTAGAGGCAGGAAACATGTTGCCAATGTTGGGGGAGTCCAGAACCAGGGGCCACGGTTTAAGAATAAGGGGTAGGCCATTTAGAACGGAGATGAGGAAAAATGTTTTCAGTCAGAGAGTTTTAAATCTGTGGAATTCTCTGCCTCAGTAGGCAGTGGAGGCCAATTCTCTGGATGCTTTCAAGAGAGAGTTAGATAGAGCTCTTAAAGATAGCAGAGTCAGGGGGTATGGGGGGAGGGCAGGAACGGGATACTGATTGTTGATGATCAGCCATGATCACATTGAATGGCGGTGCTGACTCGAAGGGTCGAATGGCCTACTCCTGCACCTATTGTCTATTGTCTATTGTTATTCCCACCACAGATGCTGTCTGGTCCATTGAGATCCTCCAGCACTCGGTGTTTTGCTGACGATTCCAGCTCCTGCCGTCTCTTGCGTCTCCATCGTTTATTTTCTGTTCGGTCAGACTAATGATGTTTTATTGTAAACTCATGCAAGAACTGAACTGGACTGTTGAGGGACCCCTGTAGAGGTGACAGATGGTTGGAAACATGCCCTTGGTTACAAGCGTCCTCGGTTGCCACAAATCATCGTGGTGCAGTCAAGTGGGGGTGGTGACAGACTCGCCCATTCTCTCCACATTTCTTATAATCATGTTTGCAGTCACGATCAGTCTGACCCAGCGTCAGAGTTGCAATGTGACAGAATCAGAATGCTTCTCCCGCTGACTCACTTTGGGGGAATTCACACGGTTACCGTTCACTGGTGTTGCAAATGCATTTGTAAAACGATTTCCGCTTCGTATGCAATTACAATTGCAAGTTATTTTAAAACATATTTTATAATAATAATAATAATAATAATCCATTTATTTTATATAGCGCCTTATCACATGCTCAAAGCGCTTTACAAAAACAATTAACATAGAAACAAACAGACAAACTATCCTGATGGAAAAGCGGCGAATACACAACGCCAGCGTCCTCTCACGTCAGGGTCCGGCAGTAGACATTAAAAAGCACAAGGCACACAGATATAATTTTTTACACAAAACAGCCATCACAGTGATTGCTCTAGGCACACCCTCACTGTGATGGAAGGCAAAGTCTTATCTCCTCCTCATTCTTCTCCCGTGGTGCCACGAGGCGATCGAGGCTCCCAACTTTTTGAAGCCCCCACCGGGCGATGGAAAGTCCCAGGGCCAAGCCGGAAGGAACCGCAGGTGCTGGTTTACACCGCAGATGGAGAAATAAAAAGTGCTGGGGTAACTCGGAGGGTCAGGCAGCATCTCTGGGGAGAAGGAAATAAGGAATGGGGTCGAGACCCTTCTTCAGTCCATTATTTTTTTTCCAGAGATGCGATCTGACCCCATTGAAACACGTTTTGCAGTTTTTGCTAAGAACGTAAGGCCGGAGAAAATCTTTTCCAGGCGCACCTGTATTTTCCTTGTGGATATTTATCCCAACATTTTATATTTTAAATCCTGGACAAAGTTGCTGGAATGGATCCTAATTGTTCAGCTTGTCAGCAGTGTTGGTCTGTATTGGTTGAAACACTGCAATATGTATATTATTCATATATTAAACACTGCAATATGTATATTATTCATATATTAAACACTGCAATATGTATATTATTCATATATTAAACACTGCAATATGTATATTATTCATATATTAAACACTGCAATATGTATATTATTCATATATTAAACACTGAAATATGTATATTATTCTTGAACCCCTTGGAACCTGTATATTATTCTTGAACCTCTTTGACCCTCTTTGGTGGTGGCACGATAGATAGGCAGGGAATCGTTCCCATGCGTCATTCTTTGAAACACTTCCGTTTAAAGAAAACACATTCTTTACAGAAAACCCTGAGCAAAAAATCGTGACGCAAAACACCAATAAAATGACTCAAAAAGCTGGAGTAAATCAGCGGGACAGGCAGCATCTCTGGAGAAAAGGAATAGGTGACGTTTCCAGTCGAGACCCTTCTTCAGACCCGCTGTTACTTCAGCTCTTTGCGTCTGTCTTCCAGCATCTGCAGTTCCTTCCTTCACCAAACAAAAATACAACAACGTAATGGATAAAACAATTGTGCCTAGAGTTATTTACCACCACTTATTAATGCAATGTATTAATCTGTACTGCTTGGGACATTAATGCTGCCATATATTATGATCAGAGTTTCCTTGTTAGCCGAGACAGTCGCCCAACTACTGTAAATAAACTCTGCAATTACACGTCAAAGGTAAACCAAGCAATGGAAAGGGCGCCTCCCTGCCCATTATCACTTGCACATCTAATATTAGCTTAAGTGGAGGTCGGCGTGTAAGAGAAACATGTTCATTCTGTGAGAGTAAAAACCCACCTGTCTATGGACCTCCACTCAATGCCGGGGCTGATCCGCCACAATGCTAGCAAATATACTCTGCACACTTTTTTCCTTTCCCTTTTGCACTTATTACCTATTGCACTTGAAAATGGGCCACCAGAGGATTAAAGGGTGCAAATTAAAAAGTGAGAGGGAAATCCATACCTATGATACATCAAAAGACATCTTTGCGTTATCAAGAGTCAAGAGTGTTTTATTGTCATTCTAGACCAAGTGGACCTGTTGGGCCCAAACCTCTCCCGCATTGGTCCAGCACCCTCTCCTCCCCCACCTTCCCCCCCCCCCCCCCACTCACCCATTCCATCCCCCTTCAACCCCCCTCCTCCCCTCCCCCTCACCCACTCCATCCATCAACTCTCCTTATCCCCCCTCCCCTCCTTCACCCACTCCACCCCTCCTCAACCCCCAAAGTCTCTCTTGCATTAGTCTAGCACCCCTCCCCGACTCCCCCCTCCCCCCCATTCACCCACTCCATCCCCCCTCAACCCCCCTTATCTCCCCCTCCTCCTCCCCTACTCACCCACTCCATCCCCCCTCCTCCCCTCATCCCCCCCCCCACTTCCACTCTTAGGGTCTCTCCGGCACTCCCCCCTCCCACCCTTCTCCTCCCCCCTTCCCCCACCCCAACCGTTCCCCTCCTTCTCCTCCCACACACCCACTCCATCCCCCCTCAAACCCCCCCTTATATAATCGGTGATGGTCCGGGGCGCTGGGGCCAAGCGGGAATGGGGACTACACACACACACACACACACACACAAACCTCTCGGCGAATGGCGGCTAAGGCCATCTTATTGGACCCTCTGCCGCCACGCTGCACCACGGGTGGAAGGTCAGGCGTGGGGCACGCCGGGACGGGTGCCGGTCCTCCCGGCGGGGGTGGGGGGGGGGGGGTGGGGGAGAGAGCATTTACTAAAGTCAGCGGCAGCTCGTCGGCTCAGCAGTCCCCCCCCCATTGGCCGCCACTCCCGTCGCTCGGGCGGGTCCCATTGTGACGTTGAATGCTGAACGCGGCCAGCGTAAGTTTAAAAGGTAATTTTTAAACTTTAAATATAAGACCAATTTGAATGAAACCTGCATAATGGTGACCCCAGCACAAAGGTGAGTAAGGTGGTCCTAAAATTGTCACGCCATCGTGTGTTGGGGGCACAAAAATAAGGCTTGATCATCCGCGGGGGGGGGGGACGGGACAAACAAACACAGAGTTTTCGTAATATATAGATGTCCTGAAACGAACAATGAAATTCTTACTTGCAGCAGCACAACAGGTATGTAAACACAGTAATCTGTAAATGAACGACACTATGATGATAAATGATGATAAAAGTTTATTTCTCATTCCACTCCTTACAGATCATGCAACGAATGGGACGAAACAGAGTGCCTCCGGTGGCCATAGTGCAATACAAACGCAAAACATATAGACAGGGGATGACAGTGCAGTGCAATACGATACAGTGCAATACAATTAGACAGTGCAATACAATACAATACATATGGACAGGGGATTAAAGCTGGGACTTGGAAACGATAACTGCCTCAGATTCTGTCAATTGACACAAATTGCTGGAGTAACTCAGCGGGACAGGCAGCATCTCTGGAGAGAAGGAATGGGTGATGTTTCGGGTCGAGAACCTTCTTCAGACTGAGAGTCGGGGAGAGGGAACACACCGAAATAAGGAAGTGTAAGGTGTGAAAACCAGACATCAAAAGGGTTGCGGCTCAAGTAAAATGTAGACTAGACCATTGTTAGCTAGGAGAAGGCGACAACGAAGCATAGGCAGATTAAATTTAATCAGGGGGACAGTCAGGCTGGTCGGAAAACTGGGAAGGGGGAGGGGATGGAGAGAGATGGTTAATTAAAGTTAGAGTAGTCCACCCGAAACGTCACCCAGTCCTTCTCTGCAGAAATGCTGCTTGTCATAGAAACATAGAAAACAGGTGCAGGAGGAGGCCATTCGGCCCTTCGAGCCAGCACCGCCATTCATTGTGATCATCCACAATCAGTACCCTGTTCCTGCTTTCTTCTCCCCATGCCCCTTGATTCCACTAGCTCCGAGAGCTCTATCTAACTCTCTCTTAAATCCATCCAGTGATTTGGCCTCCACTGCCCTCTGTGGCAGAGAATATCCACAAATTCACAACTCTCTGGGTGAACCTTTTAGTCCAATAATCAAAATTATTGGACTAATAAGGGTTTCATAGAAACATGGAAAATAGGTGCAGGAAGAGGCCATTTGGCCCTTTGAGCCAGCACCGCCATCCATAGTGATCATGGCTGATCATCCACAATCAGCAACCCATGCCTACCCTCTCCCCATATCCCCTGACTCCACCAGCTCCCAGAGCTCTATCTAACTCTCTCTTACATCCATCCAGTGATTTGGCCTCCACTGCCCTTTGTGGCAGAGAATTCCACAAATTCACAACTCTCTGGGTGTCCCGCTGAGTTACTCCAGCTTTTTGTTTTGTGTCTATCTTCAATATTCATACCGCTGGGGTATAAGTGCTGTTTTGGTTCCTCATCATATCGCTAACATGAGCAACTGTGAAAGATGGTCAAAGGCACCTCAGGGGGCTGCACATCACAAAGCAGGCGGCACTCGCTCCCACGGTGTGTTTCAATAGACAATAGGTGCAGGAGGAGGCCATTCGGCCCTTCGAGCCAGCACCACCATTCCAATGTGATCATGCCTGATCATTCTCAATCAGTACACCGTTCCTGCCTTCTCCCCATACCCCCTGACTCCACTATCCTTAAGAGCTCTATCTAGCTCTCTCTTGAATGCATTCAGAGACCTGGCCTCCACTGCCTTCTGAGGCAGAGAATTCCACAGATTCACAACTCTCTGACCAAAAAAGGTTTTTCCTCATCTCAGTTCTAAATGGCCTACCGCTTATTCTTAAACTGTGGCCCCTTGTTCCCGGGACTTCCCCCAACATTGGGAACACATGTTTCCTCGCCTCTAACGTGTCCAACCCTTTAATAGTGTTTTATACGTTTCGATCAGATCTCCTCTCATCCTTCTAAATTCCAGTGTGTACAAGCCTAGTCGCTCAATCTTCAATCTTCCCGAGTTGGTAAAGAGATCCGCAAGGAAGGAAAGTTTCCTCGGTCGTTGCTGGTCTCTCCTTCCCCCCTCCCAAGCCGGTGGCTGCTGCGAGACACCAGGAAATGAATCACACAGCCTCGCAGAGGTCCAGGTGTAAAGAGGGGCGGCGCTCAGTGCAGGGACTCCAGGCTCGAGTCTCCAACAAACAGCTCACGGAATGTGTGACAGAGGAGGGGTGAGGAGTGGCGGAACTTCCCTTCCATTGGTTACCCGGTAACCAGAGGGCTGCCCACTGCATTTCTGGCCACTGCCTTTAATAACACTGCCTTGCAATGGGACGGTTAGTATCCGCGAGGAACAGGCGAGGAGGAGGGGAACGCTTGTTGAAACCCAACACACCATTGTAATTTCACAGCCACCTAACCACCAGAGAAAAAGTCACACAGAGAGGGAATCAATCGCTGCCCTTGTTCATGCCAGCGACGTCTCAGTTCCTTACACTAACCATGGGATCGGCTGCTACAACTTTGGGATTTGTTCTCATTTGTCTTCTTCAGTGCAGGCTGTCCTCAGGTAATGTGACCGAACAGCGCGGATAGTTAAAGGAAATAAGTGCAGATGCTGGTACAAATCGAAGGTATTTATTCACAAGATGCTGGAGTAACTCGGCAGGTCAGGCAGCATCTCAGGAGAGAAGGAATGGGTGAGGTTTCGGGTCGAGACCCTTCTTCAGTCTAACTCAGCAGGTCAGGCATGCTCATCTCAGGAGAGAAGGAATGGGTGAGGTTTCGGGTCGGGACCCTTCTTCAGTCTGAGGAAGGGTCTCGACCCGAAACCTCACCCATTCCTTCTCTCCTGAGATGCTGCCTGACCTGCCGAGTTACTCCAGCATCTTGTGAATAAATAGCGCGGATAGTTAATTCGATGCTCTTTGTCGTAATCTCGTTTAATCGCCAATGTAAGGTAAACAAGGAAGGGGAAAACAACTGCAAATGTAACAACTATCCGATCGCTGTGCAGCAATCTATCTTGAATTTCGTTGACTGAAACGAAAAGAGAGTGAACTTGGGACGCGAAACGGGGTACTGATTGTGGATGATCAGCCGTGATCACATTGAATGGCGATGCTGGCTCGAATACTCCTGCACCCATTGTCCATGTATCTATGAAACAAAACGAATATCTCATTCAATCGTTTGCGAACTTTTTTTAAAAAAAACTGGTTGGTCGATCGATCGTATTTCTGACTTCTCTTAGCGATTCCCGGACTGATGTATATCAAGTCAAGTCAAGTCAAGTCAAATTTATTTGTCACAGTTATATAAGAAAATAACTGCAGATGCTGGTACAAATCGAAGGTACAAATCGAAGGTATTTATTCACAAAATGCTGGAGTAACTCAGCAGGTCAGGCAGCGTCTCAGGAGAGAAGGAATGGGTGACGTTTCGGGTCGAGACCCTTCTTCAGTCTGAGACCCTTCTCCATTCCTTCTCTCCTGAGATGCTGCCTGACCTGCTGAGTTACTCCAGCATTTTTGTGAATAAATACCCGGACTGGTGTGGAGGGTTTACAAGAAAGACCCAGCCTTCCCTGTGGGATGTCTGCAGTAGTTCAGGTTCACGTTTCTTCTTGTCATGTGCACCGAGGTACAGTGAAAAGCTTTGTTTTGCATGCGATCCAATTAAATCAGGTAATACTACACATAAATGCAATCAAGTCAAACTCTTATCAGTTCAATAGACAGGGCAAAGGGAAGATACAGAGTGCAGAATATAGTTCTCAGCATTGTAGCGCATCAGTTTCATAGACAAAGTCCAATGTCCGCAATGGGGTAGAAGTGAATTGGACAGTACCCCATCTGATCTTCACAACCTGATAACAATGGGGAAGATGGTGTTCTTGAGAATAGGGGTGGCACGGTGGCGCAGCGGTAGAGTTGCTGCCTTACAGCGCCAGAGTCCCGGGTTCCATCCTGACTAAGGGGTTTTCTCTGGGTGCTCCGGTTTCCTCCCACACTCCAAAGACGTACAGGTCCGTAGGTTAATTGGCTTCGGTAAAATTGTAAATTGTCCCCAGTGTGTCGGGTAGTGTTAGTGTACGGGGTGACCGCTGGTTGGCGCGGACACGGTGGGCCGAAGGGTCTGTTTCTGCGTCGTATCTCCAAAGTCTAAAGTAAAGAGTTTGGTTGTGTGCGCTTTCAAGCTTCTGTATATTGTGAATCTTCCCAATGGGAGCAGAAAGAAGGAATGGCCGGGATGGGACAAGAGTTTGAGCTGAAGAAGAGTCTCGACCCAAAACGTCACCTATTCCTATTCAAACATCTACCACATTACCTGTGCCTTTTCTTCCTGTTACTTCTGTAAAGAATCCAATAAAATTGATCAACTATGACATTATTTAATTCCCCACGATGGCTAATCTATTTTACTTCTTATAGCTGGAGGCATTTTCATCACTTCTTTAGGCAAAGATTCCATTACATTTCCTACTGACGATGTTTAAGCGGACTGATTTGTAGATGCCTGGACTTGTTTTATTGGCTTTTTTAAGACATATCTCTATTTTTATTGCCTTTTTAAAGACATATCTCTCCATATCTCTCTTTTCCCTCTCCCCTGACTCTCAGTCTGAAGAAGGGTCTTGACCCGAAACGACACCAATTCCTTTCTCCAGAGATGCTGCCTGACCCGCTGAGTTACTCCAGCATTTTGTGTCCATCTTAAGTCTTTGATTATGTTCGTCCATTAAATATTCCCATTAAATATTCCCATTAAATTCAGCCAATGTTTGTGCACTCTTTAGATGGAAGTGCAACTTAATTTACAGGCTCTGACAGATGCACCAGCTACATCAGAGAATAGTAATACTCCATCTATAATTATATCACTTTCATCTAGGTATAGGCATAATTGGCCAGCAATTAATTGTGGTTCCCTAGAGAAGGCGGTGGTGAACCCCCGCTGTGATGGTGTCTCCACACCACAGTCACAGAGGGACTAAGATAATGAAGGAACAGTAATAAATTTACGGCATTTTCAGTCTGCATCGCTTGGTTATAATTTGTTTAATCGTTGGCGAGGCAGGCCTATTGTATGCAAATTTATACATAGCGCCAGATAAACTTTGCAACATGCGTAAGAAGGAACTGCAGGTGCTGGTTTAGACAGACACAAAAGGCTAGAGTAACTCAGCCGGTCTCTGGAGAAAAGGAATAGGTGACGTTTCTGGGTCGAGTCCCTTCATCAGACCCAGTCAATAGACAATAGGTGCAGGAGGAGGCCATTCGGCCCTTCGAGCCAGCACCGCCATTCAATGTGATCATGGCTGATCATTTTTAATCCGTACCCTGCTCCTGCCTTCTCCCCATACCCCCTGACTCCAGTATCCTTAAGAGCTCCATCTAGCTCTGTCTTGAATGCATTCAGAGAATTGGCCTCCACTGCCTTCTGAGGCAGAGAATTCCACAGTCTTGACCAGAAATGTCACCTATTCCTTTTCTCCAGAGACGCAGCCTGGTCCGCTGAGATACTCCTGGATTGTGTGACTGTCCACACTTTGCAACACTTACCTGTTCGTCAGTGTCCAGTGAATAGCCTGCTTTGCTTTCCCTACTCGCTCAGCGGAAAATAAGTTAGAAGTGTGTGACTTGGGGGGACCATCAGTTGATGTCATTCCATGGATGCTGCCTGGATCAGAGGGTACTCGCTATAAGGAGAGGTTGGACAAACCTGGATTGTTCTCTCTGGAGCATCGGAGGCTGAGGGGAGACACGATAGAAGTTGATAAAAATGATGAGAGGTATGGACAGAGTAGACAGTTGGAAACTTCTTCCCAGGGTGGAAATGTCCAAGGTGAGAGGGGAAAACCTGAAAGAAAATGTGCGGGACAAGTTTTTGTGTACAGAGAGTGGCCGGTGCCCCAGAATGCACTGGCAACGGTAGATATGACAGTCAAGTCAAGTCAAGTCAATTTTATTTGTATAGCACATTTAAAAACAACCCACGTTGACCAAAGTGCTGTACATCTGATTAGGTACTAAGGAAAAAATGAAACATACAGTAGCACGCAAACATAACAGCACATACAAAACAGTTCACAGTGCCTCCTCAATGAGCCTCAAACGCTAGGGAGTAGAAATAGGTTTTGAGCCTGGACTTAAAGGAGTCGATGGAGGGGGCAGTTCTGATGGGGAGAGGGATGCTGTTCCACAGTTCTCAGCATTTCCACAGTGGTGTTAAGAGGATTTTAGATCGGCTCACGTGCAGCCAGAGGAGATTAGTTTAACTTGGTATCATGTTCGGCACAGGCATTCGGCAAAGCGCAATGGCAAGCTTCACTTTGCACGCTATCCAAATAGATCATATATACCATGCATGGATACAATCAGTCAAACGAGTACAATAGGTAGAGCAAAGGGGAAGGTACAAGAGTGCAGAATATAGTTCTCAGCATTGTAGCGCATCAGTCCCACAAAGTTCAATACCTGCAAATGGGGTAGAGGTGAATCGGATAGCACCCTAGCTTATGTAAGGGCCATTCAGAAGCACGATAACAGAAGGCAAGGAGCTGTTCATGAGGCTGGTGGTATGCGCTTTCAAGCTTCTGTACTTTCTGCCTCACAGCAGCAGGGAGAAGAAGGAATGACCAGGGGTGGGACAAGTCTTTGATTATGTTGGCTACTTTCCCAACGCAGTGAAAGTATAGATGGGGCGTACAGATGGGAACGTTTGGTCGATGTGATGGTTCGGGCTGTGTTTACAACTCTGCATTTTTTGGCAGTCTTGGGCAGAGACGTTGCCAAATCATGCTGTGAGATTGTTGAGCAATACTCAGTACATGGGGTTGGAAGTTCATTTCAGTCAAATTTGCCACGTTTTCAGCAAGATACAAGCAGGCGGACATGAGGGGCAACTGGAGGGGCCGCGGAGAGTGCCGTGGGATAACAGTTGAGGTTTTTAGGTTTAGTTTAGAGATACAACGTGGAAACAGGAACTTCGACCCATCGAGTCCGGGCTGACCTCACGAACTAACACTATCCTACACACACTAGGGACAATTTACAATGATACCAAGCCAATTATCCTACAAACCTGCACGTCTTTGGAGTGTGGGAGGAAACAGGAGCATCCGGAGAAAACCCACGCAGGTCACGGGGCGAACGTAGAAACTCCGTACATACAGCACCCGTGGTCAGGATCGAACCTGGGTCTCTGGCGCTGTAAAGCTCTTGTAAGACCAGTGTTTAACGCGTTGAATGGCCGACTAGAAAATTGTCTTCTTTTCAAATCTTCAGGCGCCTTGTTGAAACCCGTCACAAATATAAAGTGGAAATCGTTCAATTTCTTCACATCACTAGAATGGGAGAAAACTTCGGAAAACATGATATACACTGTGAGAGTCAGTGGGTAAGTAAATCATCTGTAAAGGGAGACGAGAGCTCGTGGACCAAAGTCAGTTCCCTGAGCAGCAGAGAGTGGTTAAATCAAAGGCAGAAACGTGTGTTGAGTGATTTGCAAACTATCATGTTATGTAGGCAAACCTATTGATGTTGACGTGCCGACATTGGGACAAGTGAACCGTCCCAAACGGAATGGAAGAAAATCGTACTTGCAATGTTTTCATGCAGTGTGCAGTCCTGGGATCCAGTGCAAACTCTCTGAGATTCATCCCTGAAATAATGGTTAGAAGGAGGTTTCCTCATGGAGTCAATGAACAGACCCTGGTGTCAGGTGGGAGGGGATCTGTTGTATAACCTGACAGAGTGTACTGGAGGTGGAGAGGGTCAGTAGAGGAGGGGTAGAGAAAGCATCTAATGAAATATAACCATATAACATATAACAACTACAGCACGGAAACAGGCCCGTTCGGCCCTACCAGTCCATGCCGACCACTCTCTCTGACCTAGTCTCATCTACCTGCTCTCAGACCATAACCCTCCAATCCCCTCCCATCCATATACCTATCCAATTTACTCTTAAATAATAAAATCGAGCCTGCCTCCACCACTTCCACCGGAAGCCCATTCCATACAGCCACCCACCCTCTGAGTAAAGAAATTACCCCTCATGTTACCCCTAAACTTTTGTCCCTCAATTCTAAAGTTATATCCCCTTGTTGGAATCTTCCCCACTCTCAAGGGGAAAAGCCTACCCACGTCAACTCTGTCCGTCCCTCTTATAATTTAAAAAACCTCTATCAAGTCCCCCCTCAACCTTCTACGCTCCAAAGAATAAAGACCCAACCTGTTCAACCTCTCTCTGTAGCTTAAGTGCTGAAACACTTCAACCAGACTTGGTAATCAAAGTCATGGTCAGTACAAGTCCTGAGGAGCTACCTTAAAATTCAACATGGATTCAGGTTGTCAAATGGTTGCACTACAGAGTTTAGTTGGGCTTTAACTTTATACGTTTGTAAGATCTAGGAGCAGAATTAGGCCATTCGGCCCATCCAGTTTACTCTACCATTCAATCATGGCTGATCTACCTTTCCCTCTCATCCCCATTCTCCTGCCTTCTCCCCGTAACCCCTGACACCTGTACGGTTTATATAGACTTGATATAGATAGATACCCAGCCACGTTTGACAATCAGTTGTGTGTATCACATGACTTCCATTATTTCATGCCACTAGTAATCTCCATGTCTTATCACTTACTGCATTCAAAGTTAAAGACAAACAGGATGTTATGACGCAGTCTTGGCTGAAGTTGACATTGTACACACCTTGTAGTTCAGAACTGCTTTCATAGACTCAGTTAAGTTATTGAGCAATGTCCACGTATTGCACACTCGTGCACTCACACTCATGCACACGCACACAGCTAAGCACGGGACGAAGGAATTCAGTGTTTGACTTGCTATGTTTCTCCACAAGTTGTGCAGACTCAAATCATTTTTGAGAATTTCGACATTGAAAACATGGATGAGTTGGAACATTGACATAACAGACGCCCACTATCCATGGCAAAAACCCGTTTATTGAGCTAAAAACACTTAAGCACTGCAGTAACTCAGCGGATAAAGCTGGAACTCTGGAGAAGATGGGTAGGCGATATTTTGGGTTGGGTCGAGTCGGACGAAGGGTACAGACCCGAAAGAGCTTCTCCAGAAATGCTGCATGACCCATTGAGTTCCTCCAGCACTTTGTGTTTTTTTGCTCAAGATCCCAGTATCTGCGGTTCCTTGAGTCTATGAATGACTGTTTATTTCAGTGCAGGTGAATTTTTAATGGAGTGATTTCTTAATTACTGCTCTGTGATCTTCTTAACACTTACAATAAACCTCTACAGTCCCGGAGGTAGTTGGGGGGGCAGCACGGTGGCGCAGCGGTAGAGTTGCTGCCTTACAGCGCCAGAGACCCGGGTTCGATCCTGACCATGGGTGCAGCCTGTACAGGGTTTGTACGTTCTCCCTGTGACCTTGTCGGTTTTCTCCAGTTTCCTCCACACTAAAAAGACGTGCAGGTTTGACGGTTAATTGGCTTTGGCAAAAAATGTAAATTGTTCCAAGTGTGTAGGATAGTGCTAGTGTGCGGCGGGGTGATCGTTGGTTGGCCCATGGGCTCGGTGGGCCGAAGGGCCTGATTCCGTGCTCCATCTCTAAAGTCTAAAGCCTTCCATGCTGTCGTTACTGCTGGAGATTTGGAAAAACTAAAGGTGGGGCATTGCCTGTTTGCCCCTGCTGCCTCTCTCTGGAAGCCTTCTGTACATTCTGTGACTGATCAGACATTGAATTAAATCGCCTGACAAACAGCCCTGTTCAGACTTGAGGCTGCTCATTAACAATTCACCCCACTGGTTTTCGAGATGATCATTTGCATATCCTGAACATACAGGTCTGAATGCTCTGAACGGGATGCTGCATTTTCCCCCCAGACGGTTACTGACAGTAAATTCCTATTCAAAAGCCCTTTGGAAATCAAAAGGGCTTGTGCATATGAAATGACTAACACTGCTTAATGAAGCCAAGAGGCTCAATGGCACTTTCTATAGTCCATTATCACTGAACTGCCATGGGGAAGCTACGATATTACATAAATTCGAGACAAATTTTACAAAGCGCTAACCAGAAATATTTGCATGACATCTGAATCGGGTCTTCCTTTTAGCCTCTGTATTTAGCAAACCTAGGAAGTTTTGTGGTCAGCTTTGAAAACGTTTAGCTTAGTTTAGAGATACAGCCTGGAAACGGGCCCTTCGGCCCACCCAGTCCGTGCCGACCAGCGATCCCCGTACTCTAACACTATCCTTTCCGACACACACTGGGGACAATTTACAATTTTACCGAAGCCAATTAACCTACAAACCTGTACGTCTTTGGAGTGTGGGAGGAGAGACCGCACCGGTCCCTGGTGAGACCGCACCTGGAGTACTGTGTGCAGTTTTGGTCTCCAAATTTGAGGAAGGATATTCTTGCTATGGAGGGCGTGCAGCGTAGGTTCACTAGGTTAATTCCCGGAATGGCGGGACTGTCGTATGTTGAAAGGCTGGAGCGATTGGGCTTGTATACACTGGAATTTAGAAGGATGAGGGGGGATCTTATTGAAACATATAAGATAATTAGGGGATTGGACACATTAGAGGCAGGAAACATGTTCCCAATGTTGGGGGAGTCCAGAACAAGGGGCCACAGTTTAAGAATAAGGGGTAGGCCATTTAGAACGGAGATGAGGAAGAACTTTTTCAGTCAGAGAGTGGTGAAGGTGTGGAATTCTCTGCCTCAGAAGGCAGTAGAGGCCAGTTCGTTGGATGCTTTCAAGAGAGAGCTGGATAGAGCTCTTAAGGATAGCGGAGTCAGGGGGTATGGGGAGAAGGCAGGAACGGGGTACTGATTGAGAGTGATCAGCCATGATCGCATTGAATGGCGGTGCTGGCTCGAAGGGCTGAATGGCCTACTCCTGCACCTATTGTCTATTGTCTATTGAAACAGGAGCACCCAGAGAAAACCCACACAGGTTTCGGGAGAGAACACACAAGCTCTATAAAGACAGTGGCCGTAGTCAGGATAGAACCCGGGTCTCTGGCGCTGTAAGGCAGCAACTCTACCGCTGCACCACCGTCCTGCCCTTTAAGTTCCTTAAATAACATGAGTCAAACCTGACACATAAGTAGCTGCCATTGAGTATTTACGCATGGCTCTGGAATTTTTTTCCAAAGTCCTCATTATTCTTGACTAATTACCAGATGTTCTAGGTCAAACTCAGTGTCCCAGGGACACCAAATTATAGGTTACATAAAGATGGACACGAGGTGCTGGGGTAACTCAGTGGGCTAGGCAGCATCTCTGGAGGAAAAGGATAGGTAACGATTCAGGTCGGGACCCTTCTTCTGAGTGAAAAAGGGTCCCAGCCCCAAACATCACCGATCCTTTCCCTGCGGAGATGCTGCCTGACCTGCTGAGTTACTCCAGCATTTTGTGAATAAATACCTTTGTGGTAAAGAAGGTGGTTAGTATGCTTGCCTTCATCAGTCAGGGCAGTCATATTGCAGCTTTATAAAACTTTGCTTATACCTCACTGTTATAGACAATAGGTGCAGGAGTAGGCCATTCGGCCCTTCAAGCCAGCACCGCCATTCACCGTGATCATGGCTGATCATCCACAATTAATACCCCGTTCCTGCCCTCTCCCCGTACCCCTTGACTCCGCTATCATTAAGAGCTCTATCTAACTCTCTCTTGAAAGCATCCAGGGAATTGGCCTCCACTGCCTTCTGAGGTGTTGTGTGCTGTTTGGTCGTCCCATTCCAGGAAGGATGTGGTGGCTTTGGAGGGGGTGCGGAAGAGGTTTAGCAGATCGCTGGCTGGTTGAGAGGGTATTAGATATAACGGAGGGGTTGGACAAACGTAGATGGTTTTCTATGGCCTGCTTCTGCTTTTGTGCTTCGGCTGTTGAACTGTTCGCTGGCAAAACAGAATTGGATGCAACCCTGGAAATGTGGTTGAAGTGGTGCATTTTGCAACTTCGTCTCATCTTCCCTTGACCTGACCTGAATTTGGCCACAAATTCCAACATTCATTTGTGTTGAGAATAATGTTGTGCTTGAGACAGCAAAGGGATTGTTAGCCGTATGTCGTATTTCATTAGAAAAGGGAATGGAGCCAGGGGTATAAACAACGGTGTGCTGTCTTTAAGTGTAGGAAGGAACTGCAGATGCTGGTTTAAACCGAAGATAGGCACAAAAGGCTGGAGTAACTCAGCGGGACAGGCAGTATCTCTGGAGTAAAGGTATTGGTGATGCTTCAGGTCAAGACCCTTCTTCAGACTGAGAGTCAGGGCAATGGGAAACAAGAGATATAGAGAGATATGTCTTTAAAAAGGCAATAAATATAGAGAGACATGTCTTTAAAAAGGAACCAAAACAAGTCCAGGGATCTACAGTGCAAATCAGTTAGCTTAAACATCATCGGTAGGAAATGTAATGGAATCTCTGCCTAAAGAAAATAACCTTTGCCTAAAACTATAATGTTTTATTCTTAACGTTTTAATGTTTTATGTTTTATTTTTAATTGTTTACTGTATGTCGTGTTGTTACTTGCGAGCAAAGCACCAAGGCAAATTCATTGTCTGTATACATACTTGGCCAATAAAATGTATTCATTCAATTCAATTCAAGAAGTGATGAAAAAGCATCCAGCTATAAGAAATAAAATAGATTAGACATCGTGGGGAATTAAATAATGTCATGGTTGACCAATTTTATTGGATTCTTTACAGAGGTAACGGGAAGAAAAAGGACAGGTAATGTGGTAGATGTTTGAGGATGTGACCAAAAGGGTCAAAGAAAGCAGAGCTGTAGATGTTGTATACGTGGATTTCAGTAAGGCATTTGACAAGGTACTGCATGGTAGGCTGCTCTGGCAGCTTGGGTCCCATGGGATTCAAGGAGAGATAGCTGAATGGATTGAAAATGGGCTTCATGGAAGGAAGCAGAGGGTGATGGTGGAAGGTTGCTTCTCGGACTGGAAGCCTGTGACTAGTGGTGTGCCTCAGGGTTCGGTGCTGGGCCCATTGCTGTTTGTCATCTATATCAATGATTTGGATGTGAATGGTTTTCAGATGAGACTAAAGTGGGTGGTATTTGTAGATCATGAAGATGGTTGTCAGAATTTGCAGCAGGATCTTGATCGGTTGGGCAAGTGGGCTGGGGAATGGTTGACGGAATATTATGCAGAGAAATGTGAGGTGTTGCATTTTGGGAACACTAACATGGGCAGGACCTACACTGAACGGTAGGGCTCTGGGGAGTGTTGTACATCTATATACTAAAAACTCTCGTTTATTTGTTTGTTTGTTCCTGAACTACAGCCAAAACGGTACACGATAGCGTGACAATGTTAGGCCCGCCTTACTCACCGTCGTCCCTTCGTTGCTAACGGAAGAAGTGTCATTGAAATCAGTGTTATATTTTTTAAGTTATTCACATTTTAAAGTTTAAATCTATCTTCTAGGGAGGGAGGGGGGAGAGAGGGAGGGGGGAGAGAGGGAGAGGGGAGGAGGGAGGATAAGGTGGGTTGAGGGGGATGGAGTGGGGGGAAGGGGGAGGGAGGGGGGAAAGGGGGGAGGGGAGGATTCACGAGAGGTTTGGGTCCACTTGGTCTAGTTGTTCATTAGGGTGGTCAAGAAGGCTTTTGGCACATTGGCCTTCATCAGTCAAAGCTTGAGTATAGAAGGTGGGAGGTCATGTGGCAGTTATATAAGACGTTGGTGAGGCCACATTATGTTCAGTTTAGGGCACCATGTTATAGGAACGATGTTGTTAAGCTGGAAAGGGTGCAGAGAAGATTTACGAGGATGTTGACAGGGCTCGGGGGCCTGAGCAGTGGGGGAGGTTGAGTAGGCTGGGTCGCTATTCTTTGGGCAGCAGGAGGATGAGGGGTGATCTTATAGAGGGTGTACAAAATCATGAGAGGAATAGATCGGGTAGACGAACAGAGTCTATTGCCCAGAGCAGGGGAATCGAGAACCAGAAGACATGGGTTTAAGGTGAGGGGGGAAAGATTTAATAGTAACCTGAGGGGTAACTTTTTCATGCAACGGTTGATAGGTGTATGGAACGAGCTGCCGGAGGAGCTAGTTGAGGCAGGTACTATCGCAACGTCTAAGAAACATTTAGACAGGTACGCGGATAGGACAGGTTGAGAGGGATATGGGCCAAATGCAGGCAGATGGGATTAGAATAGATTGGACAAGTTTGCCGGTGTGGGCAAGTTGGGCCGAAGGGCCTGTGTTCATGTTGTAAGACTCCATGACTCTACCTGGTGAAGTCAAAGTCTTTAATGAGTTTGGGAAAGGCCAGGTGCTGCCTGAGGAAGTGGGTAGAAGCAGATACGAAAATCGCTTCGTAAGTCTCCTTTAAACTCCTTCCCTCCGATTATCTTTCCTTGAGATTGGTTTTATTGTAGACCTGTTTCAAAGGTGAAAATGGAGATGAATTCTGTGCAGCCGAGTAGTGTGCAGTCCCTCACACTTTTTTCCTCGTCATTAATTCTTCCTCTCTGTCCAGAAAGCACCTTCCCTCTCGAAGGCCCCCACCCACCCCCACCCCCCACCCCTGCCCTCTCTGTCAACTTGATCTTCTTTTATTCAAACTAAGCCTGAGCCCAGATTGCATTGTGGCTGTGCCGTCAAAGCAATAGAGCAGAGTTCAAACTAGGAGTGGTTTCAAAGGCTTTTCAATAGATTGTCGTGTCGTAAGTAAACGCGTCTGCTCTTTTAGAAACTTTCCCTTCGAGGAGTGTTTTAAAACTATTCCAGCTGTAGATCTGACACCACGGTGTTGTCCCAATGGCATTCAAGAGGGTAGTACTTTTGAAAGGCTGAATGTGCTTTTGTTACGTTGGGTATTGGCTATTTTTAACAGCTATTGAATTTATGTGAAGTGGATTAACGGCAGTGCAATAGTCTGCAGTCTAATTGCCTGTACATGAATTTTGCCTGTCGCATCTTTTACTTTTTTGTCTGCATAGATCCATGAATCAAAGTGTTTGGCGTTGGAATAGTGGCACTGTGATATAGTAATAATAAAGTATAAATGGTCCAAAATATCATATTGACTTGGGCCAGAACAGAGTGATGTTCTAATTGTTGTAAATAATTACCTTGATGTACGAGACCAGAACTCTTTCATCAGCAAATGCCTTGCAGAACTGATATCACGTGAGGATTCCCAGGAGTAAAATAAAAGACACAACGTGCTGGAGTGACTCAGAGGGTCAGGCAGCATCGCTGGGGGAGATGGATTGGTGACGTTTCGGGTAGAGACCCTTTCGTCACCTTCTCCAGAGATGCTGCCTGGCCCACTGAGTTACAACCCAGCACTTTGTGTGTGTGTTTTTGTTTTGTGTAAGCCAGCATCTGCAGTTGCTTGTTTCTTGGTGTCCAGGAGTAATTGGGTCGTTCCATTTCTTCAAGGAGGCTTTCAGCACATCCTTGCAGCTCTTCCCCGCTCTGCCTAGTAATGTCTTCCTGTGATAGCGTTCGGAAAGAGGTGTCCATTTTGGGAGTCTAGCCTCGGGTGCATAAACTGTTAATGTTCCCCTTCAGACTTTAGACATACAGCGCAGAATCAGGCTCTTCGTCCCACCAAGTCCGCACCGACCTCAAACGAATGCATTCAAGAGAGAGCTGGATAGAGCTCTTAAGGATAGCGGAGTCAGGGGGTATGGGGAGAAGGCAGGAACGGGGTACTGATTGAGAATGATCAGCCATGATCACATTGAATGGCGGTGCTGGCTCGAAGGGCCGAATGGCCTCCTCCTGCACCTATTGTCTATTGTCTACTGACCAGCGATCACCCCATACACTAGCACTATCCGACAAACTAGAGACAATTTGCAATTTTACTGAAGCCAATTAACCTCCAAACCTGTGCGTCTCTGGAATGTGGGACGAAACCGGAGCACCCGGAGAAAACTCATGCGGGAGAACATACAAACTCCGTACGGACAGCACTCGTAGTTGGGATCGAACCTGGGTCTCTGGCACCGTAAAGCAGCAACTCTACCGCTGCGCTACTGTGCCACCCCATTTGTGTGGTAACACCATGAAAATCTAGGAAGGTGCAGCTCCTGGCCCTGTCCAAACTCAATTACGCCTTTAACTTCATCAATTGACAGAGACTGTGGAACGCCCTTTTCAAATTTGGCTTTGCAAGGAAATTAATCTCCATTTTTCTCTTTGCTTCTTGGCTGCATGCAGACCCTGGTCCTTTACAGCAGGTTCTGTTCTATTACCAATCTCAAGGAAGCCTGGTGTCAAATAAAGCTGAGCCAATGCCCCAAGACCTTTCTCAACATTTCTGGCTGTAATGTAACACTTAATCTTCAGCATACCTTCTGCAGGAGTGGAGCAGCAGAATTAATGGGAAACTATTTTAATCTACAATCACTACACCTGAGAACCAAGGTGACCTGTATCTCAAAAATCAATTATAACTTGGGTCAGATGTACGGATGACGTGGTTTGTTCATTTGTAATTGTTCTTAACTGTGTGGCAACTGAAAGAAAGTGCAAGGGACAACATCTCACCATACGTAAGAACAAATAGGAGGAGGCCACACGGCCCTTCGAGCTTGGTCTACATTTAGATCTCAGCCCCAGGCCTCATCTCCTCTTCTGTGCCAGCTCCCCAGAGCCCTCAATTCTCTGACCTTTTAAAAGGTTCTCTACTTAGATCATGGGATCAGAAGTGTGACGTCACCTATTCCTTTTCTCCAGAGATGTTGCCTGACCCGTTGAGTTATGCCAACGTTTTGTGTCCGTCTATAAAATCATGAAATATTAGGCCATTCAGCCCATCGAGTCTGCTCCACCATTCGATCATGGCTGATCTATCTCTCCCTCTCAACCTAATCCCCCTGTCTTCTCCCCGCAACCATTGACGCACTTACTAATCAAGAGCCTCTCAATCTCCACATTAAAAAATCTTCGTTTTTCAATGATCTAACCATAGGCGACTGCTGCACAAATAGATTTTACTAATATTGCTTCTGCAATTATAAATCAAACAGGAACAGAAACTAAATATGTTAGTAAGGGATTAATAGAAGCAATTCTTTCGAAATGAACAGATTTGAATGAGTAAACACTGGGCCATTCTTTCTATTAGTTGGGCAGGGTTACCAGGGGCAACCAGTGTTTTTTGAGAAATGCTAAAGGAAACATTTAGAGCATTTTTTTCAAGCTAATATTTAATGGTTCATCACCACAATTATCTGCGATGGTAAACCAATCTGGAAAAGGAAATATCGGGGTGCGAGTAAGATCCAGCAGTTGTGTCTTTCACTGGTCTCAATAATTAGCCTGAGAGCGACTTTGAATAATGAATTCAACAGAGATTGCATGTCACAAAGTATTTAGTCATGGAGTCATGCAGCGTGGAAACAGGCCCTTCGACCCGACTTGCCACATCGGCCAACATGTCCCAGCTACACTAGTCCCACTGCCTGCCTTTAGCCCATATCCCTCCAAACCTGTCCTATCCAATGTGCGAAAAGCCCTTTTGACCACCCCGATCTATCTCTGATGCTGCCACTTTCAGGGAACTATGTATCTGCACTTCTAGATCCCTTTGCTCTACAACACTGCCCAGAGCCCTAACATTCACTGTGTAAGTCCTGCCCATGTTAGACTTCCCAAAGTGCGACACCTGACATTTCTCTGTATTCCATTCCATCAATTATTCCTCAGCATACCTGGCCAGTAGATCAAGATCCTGCAGCAATTTTTCCTAACCATCCACTTCACAGAGTCCAGGCGCGAACTCTGATTACCTCTGCAAGGACAGCCCCCCAGCCAGAGTGACTAGATGGGCCTCCACTGTTCCAACCAGACCATTGGCCACAAATCTCCTGTCTGGAGCTAAAGCAAGTGATAGTGCAGCTGTGATTCACATTCCGTGACGCACACGGGCTAAATGAGCCCACAGTCAAGAGTGTTTTATTGTAATGTGTGCTGAAACAGAGCAATGAAATTCTTACTTGCAGCAGCACAACAGATATGTGAACTTAGTAGTCTGTAAGTACCATAATGAACAACAAATAAAGTTCAGAATTACCACCTTATACAAAGTTGATTACACGTGAGAGGGAGAGCAGATGCAGCAGGATGTGGACTGGGATGAGTGTCTCAGTTATGAGGACAGGCTGGATTTATTTTACTTTGAACAGAGGATGCTAAGTGGGGCTTAGATAAAGCTAATCAGAATTATGAGGGGCGTAAAAATTATACATATATTAGTCGTTTCCCCAAAACCCATGAGTTTGGCTGTAACCGAAAACTAGTCATGACTCAGGGCAGCACGGTGGAGTTACAACGCCAGAGACCCAGGTTCAATCCTGACTCCGGCTGCTGTCTGTATGGAGTTTGTACGTTCTCCCTGTGACCTCCCTGTTTTCTCTGGGTGCTCTGGTTTCCTCCCACAGTCCAAAGATGTGCAGGTTTGTAGGTTATTTGGCTACGGTAAAATTGTAAACTGTCCCTAGTGTGTAGACAGTGCTGGTGTAACGGGGATCGCCGGCCGGCGCAGACTCGGTGGGCCGAAAGGGCCGGTTTCCGCGCTGCACTGCTAAACTCTAAACTAAACTCCTAGGACTGCACAATCTAGAATGCAAGTGAGGCCAAGTCGAGTTTATTGTCAAGAGCAAGGGTAGCGGAGGTACAGGTACAATGAGAATCTTACCTGCAGTAGCACAGAGAATCTGACAACACACAACGACATGAATAACACATACATGAGACATAGATTCTACAAGAAGGAAAATTAAAAGACCAATCATTAAAACTGACTAAACACTACAACAAGTATACCATAAAGCATAAAGCATTACATTTTATATAACATCACAATAACTGCAAAGAAATTATATTATTCAAAATTATACCAATATCTCACACTGACGTCACCTCTGTTATCGTTCTGTCTGGAACATATGGCAATAAAACATTCTTGACTCTTGTACCTTATTGATCTTACAAAACTGCAACATTTTATTGTAACTGTACCTGGAAACTGCATGCAAAATAATGCCGGAAATGTGGCGACTTTTGTGTACTATCTCAGTATCGTCTCCTCTGCTTGCACTCTTACACTCGTGTGTGATTGTGCCCAAGATTGTTTCACTGAAATGCTTGCGTAAAAAGGAATGTCACTGAACCTCGGTGCACAATGTGACAAGAAAGAACCATTGAATGCATTAAATGGACATCTTTCTCTTGAACATTGATTCAGAGCGCAGCTCATCGCAGCGATCACTCGAGGACCTATGTTCCCAGCTCCACAGATGATCCATCTCATCTGCAGGCCTTCACAAGCTTCTCATAACAGGAAAATCACTCCCACGACTAGTTGTTTTGGGAAAGAAAAATTCCGAGTTTACCAGGACCTTGAGAAGTTCCTCTTTTAATGATCTCTTATCTGCTGTTGAGGGCATTTGTGGCCGGTTTTATGACGAGCTCTGTGGAGAACGCAGATTAGAAAATTGTGACCTTGGGTTCAACTTGTTTGTGTATGAATGGATCCTTTCAAAGAATCTTTCACTAACAGCCAGTTTTAAAAGTTACTTTATTAACAAGTCCTCTGCTTCCTCATGGGATGATAATTTTGGTCAATTTTGAGTTAATGTGAGTTCTATGCTGGTTTACCAAGACTTAATTGTGTTTCTTAATGCAAGTTTGGCTACAAACTAGCATCTATGTCTTAGTTACCTCCTAGCTTGACTTTCCTAATGTGTAGGAAGGAACTGCAGATGCTGGTTTAAACCAAAGATAGGCACAAAATGCTGGAGTAACTCAGCGGGACAGGCAGCATCTCTAGAGAGAAGGAACGGGCGACGTTTCGGGTCGAGACCCTTCTTCAGACTGAGAGTCAGGGGGAAGGGAAACGAGAGATATGGACAGTGATGTAGAGAGATGTAGAACAAATGAATGAAAGATATGCAAAAAAGTGACGATGATAACGGAAACAGGCCACTGTTAGCTGTTTGCTGGGTGAGAACGGGAAGCTGGTGTGACCTGGATGGGGGAGGGATGAAGAGAGAGGGAAATGCAGGGGTTACTTGAAGTTAGAGAAATCAAAAATCATACCACTGGGTTGTAAGTTGCCCAAGCGGCCCCATAGTAGAAGCGTCCACGTCGCGGGGCTGGAAACTTGGAAGTGTCCTGAGCTAATTCTGCTACCACCATCATCTATTGCAACAAGTGATGGCTCCCACTGATTGTCGCCGGAGGCTTGCGCCCTTTTCAGGACGGACGATGACAGCGATGTCAACATTTGAAACGTGGCTGATGGACACGAAAGAAGAAGAAGAAGCTGCCCAAGCGAAATATGAGATGCTGTTCCTCCAATTTGAGATTAGTCTCACACTGACAATTGCCATTCATTCATTTGTTCAATATCTCTCTACATTACTGTTAATATCTCTCAATTTCCCTTTCCCCAGACTAGTCTGAAGAAGGGTCTCGACCCGAAACGTCACCCATTCCTTCTCTCCTGAGATGCTGCCTGACCTGCTGAGTTACTCCAGCATTTTGTGAATAAATACCTTCGATTTGTACCAGCATCTGCAGTTATTTTCTTACACATGCTCTGACTCTCAGTCTGAAGAAGGGTTTTGACCTCCAGCATTTTGTGTCTATCTTCTGACCAGGATAAACCCTATTCACCTTTGACCTCTCCACTCATTTAGTTGCAGGTTTTCCAACGTCTCCACTTTAAAACTCCAAATCCTTATCTTTAAGTGACTTCTAAAGGGTTGAATTTCTTTACAGAACAATAGCAAACCTTTCACACTTCACTCATACAGCCCTTTGTGCTAAGTGAGCTTCAGACAGTAAATCTCAGTTTTAATTGATTGTGATATAGACATTGGGAGAAAAGACCCTGGCTTGTATTCCTTTCCCGTGTTTCTCCAGTCAATAATTAGTTGCCTCCCATTGCATACATTGAGGGGATTTGCACAAGTATCATGGATTAGAGTCATAGAGTGATACAGCGTGGAAACAGGCCCTTCAGCCCAACCTGCCCACACTGGCCAACATGTCCCAGCTACACTAGTCCCACCTGCCCGCATTTGGTCCATATCCCTCTAAACCCGTCCTATCCATGTATTTGTTTAACTGTTTCTTAAACGTTGGGATAGTCCCAGCCTCAACTACATTTGATTCACCTACTCTGGGCAAGAGGCTCTGTGCATCTACCTGATGTATTCCTCTCACGATTTTATACACCTTATGTGAGATCACCCCTCATCCTCCTGCGCTCTAAGGAATAGAGTCCCAGCTGACTCAATCTCTCCCTACAGCTCACACCCTCTAGTCCTGGCAACATCCTCGGATCCTAACGAGGTCTTGCAAAGCACATCAAAGAATCAGAGATTACTTTTCATCATAGCCAACCTCCTCCAGTGCATTAGTGAGAATCTAACAACCTCCCCAAGACATACAGTGACAGCCGCCACTCCCCTCCTGTTCTCTGTCCATTTGACAATAGCTTGGAGTGAATTATTCACCTTTGGAAATGAACTCTCAAAGAACAATTGGATTGTTGATTTAGATGGATGTTTTAAATGTGAGGCTCTGGTAATGTAACAGTAAGTATGATTAATTGAACGTCGTTTCTGACATGGACATCCTCTGTGCTATGTAACTATTGGGAAAAATGAACGTGTACACTATACAAGATTGAGAAGGAACAGTTCATTTTACTCGCTGCTATCAGGTTATATTAGCAAACTGTTCCAGCTTTAATACTCCAAATACTTTGGAACATGAAGTAAAATAGCCCTTTTCCATCTTTGATGAAGGTTCTATAGTTAGTAGCATGGGAAGAAGAATTAATCAGCAGTTCTGCTGATAAGTGTCGTGCCATTAACTATGTATTTTCCCCTTGCATTGACCTTTTTCTCTTTGTACGAACCTATTGTACTTGAATAAGGTATCATTACAATCATGTTTGTATTAATTTGCCTGGACTGCAGCCAAAACAAAGAATTTCACTGCAGCTTGGTTCAGGTGACAGGAATAAACCAATACTCATACCTGTTGAACTCTAACAACCTCTAATATCGAAAACTAAAAGTAGAATTGACAATGTCCATTAGGTAAAATCTGCTTTGTAGTACTCGCCAAGTTTATCTCAATTCATTCAGATAAGGCTCCAACCCTTAGAAGTAAAATGGTGGCCAACTGTTTCGAGAACTAATCTTTAACTTCTCTAACTTCAAATAACCCTTGCTTTCCCTCTCTCTCTCCATTGCTCCCCCTTCCGAGTTCTCCGACCAGTCTGGCTGTCCCCCTGATTAAATGTTATCTCTGTATGCTTTCGTTGTCACCTTATCCTAGCTAACAATGATCTATTCTACATATTCCTTGCTCCTCATCTCCTTCGGTCTCATTTTCACACCATACACTTCCTTATCTCTGTGTCTCCCTCTCCCCTGACTCTCAGTCTGAAGATGGGTCTCATCCCGAAACGTCACCCATTCCTTCTCCCCAGAGATGCTGCCTGATCCGCTGAGTTACTCCAGCATTCTGTGTCTAATCTTTTCCACCAGTTAAACCATTTTATGCTGAAAGAACATTTATCTCAGCAAAAAAATAGAAGCATGTCGAATTTCTTAGTAACACTGAGAAATTGTGAGTCCCGAATCTTAACTGGTTGAAGTTTGGAACCTCATTTTTTAGTAAGCATTCCTTGATTTCTGAGGAATGTTTATCATTAGAGTTCTTATCATATATCATATATATACAGCCGGAAACAGGCCTTTTCGGCCCTCCAAGTCCGTGCCGCCCAGTGATCCCCGTACATTAACACTATCCTACACCCACTAGGGACAATTTTTTTACATCTACCCAGCCAATTAACCTACATACCTGTACGTCTTTGGAGTGTGGGAGGAAACCGAAGATCTCGGAGAAAACCCACGCAGGTCACGGGGAGAACGTACAAACTCCTTACAGTGCAGCACCCGTAGTCAGGATCGAACCTGAGTCTCCGGCGCTGCATTCGCTGTAAAGCAGCAACTCTACCGCTGCGCTACCGTGTTCTGATTGTTTCATTTCGAGGTTTGTTGTCACCCACAGGGATCCGGTAACAAAAATGATCTCTTCCTGTTATGCTTATTTCTGCAATTCATTACCTCAGACATGCCAGGACATTCCCTCCCCAGCAAGGGTCTGGGGGAAAAAGGCCCAAGTTCAGTGCTAGCAACAGTCTATCCGTGTACCCACTGTTACCCATCCCAACGGGAAAGACTATGCGATACGATACGATAGAACGTCATTTATCCCAGGAGGGAAATTGATCTGCCGACAGTCATAAAACACAAGATACATGAAACATGAAATTAAAGTGATGAGTGGAAAGGATTGGGGATGTGCAAAGATTTGGGAGTGGGGGAGGGGAGTCAGTCTACCCCACGACAGAAGGGGGTGGGGGGGGTTGTACAGTTTGATAGCCACAGGGAAGAAGGATCTCCTGTGGCGTTCTGTGCTGCATCTTGGTGGAACCAGTCTGTTGCTGAAGGTGCTCCTCGGGTTGACCAGTGTGTCATGGAGGGGGTGAGCCGTATTGTCCGCAGTTTGAGGAGCATCCTCCCCTCCAAGACCACCTCCCGTGAATCCAACTCCGGCCCCAGGACAGAGCCAGCCTTCCCGATCAGCTGGTTAATCCTGATCGCGATTGATTTGATGTGAGAAGGTGTAGACATCGCGCTGAATCACCCTAATTGTTTCCACTTCTCTCCATGCCCCCCCATAAGCAGTTTGCCTGTCTCAGCTTCAACCCACAGCCACTTGCTCATGAACTTGATGCGGTATTGGACTCGAGGGCTGTATCTCTAAACCAAACTAAACTAAACTGATCCCTGTGGACTGTTTAATATAAGAAAATAACTGCAGACGCTAGTACAAATCGAAGGTATTTATTCACAAAATGCTGGAGTAACTCAGCAGGTCAGGCAGCATCTCAGGAGAGAAGGAATGGGTGACGTTTCGGGTCGAGACCCTTCTTCAGACTGATGTCAGGGGGGCGGGGCAAAGGAAGGTTATAGGTGGAGACAGGAAGATAGAGGGAGATCTGGGAAGGAGGAGGGGAAGAGAGGGACAGAGGAACTATCTAAAGTGGGAGAAGTCGATGTTCATACCACTGGGCTGCAAACTGCCCAGGCGAAATATGAGATGCTGTTGTGGACTGTTTGCTCTAATGCTCTCCCCTTAAACGAGGGAGGTGTTTACTTTGAACAATAAACCCCACGTTAAATTCTGTTTGAGGTGGGAACCGAATGCTTATTTTCTTTGTAATATTGAGTGGACGATTTTATTTGCAGCATTAAATCCAACTGGAAGAAAAAGCCTGAATGCACCGAGAGAGAGTCAACAAGCTGTGACCTGACCAGCCTGATGCAGAATGTGACTGACACCTACACTGCAGAGATACAGAGCTACCGTGCCGGAGACACAGAGGAGAACGAAGACCCCCTCATCGCCAAATCACCTCCAATCCAGCTCCTACAGGACAGTAAGTGTTGTCAACAATCCTGGAGTGTGGGGAGCTCTCTCACTAGAACAGGGAATTCCCCAATTTTAGGTAACCTTTAACAACCCCCTACTGGCTTTGTCTTGCACTAAACGTCATTCACATTATTCCCTTTATAGAGCTGTGAGACCGCACCTGGAGTACTGTGTGCAGTTTTGGTCTCCAAATTTGAGGAAGGATATTCTTGCTATTGAGGGCGTGCAGCATAGGTTTACTAGGTTAATTCCCGGAATGGCGGGACTGTCATATGTTGAAAGACTGGAGCGACCAGGCTTGTATACACTGGAATTTAGAAGGATGAGAGCAAATCTTATCGAAACGTATAAGATTATTAAGGGGTTGGACACGTTAGAGGCAGGAAACATGTTCCCAATGATGGGGGAGTCCAGAACAAGGGGCCACAGTTTAAGAATAAGGGGTAGGACATTTAGAACTGAGATGAGGAAAAACCTTTTCAGTCAGAGAGTTGTGAATCTGTGGAATTCTCTGCCTCAGAAGGCAGTGGAGGCCAAGTCTCTGAATGCATTCAAGAGAGAGCTAGATAGAGCTCTTAAGGATAGCTGAGTCAGGGGGTATGGGGAGAAGGCAGGAACGGGGTACTGATTGAGAATGATCAGCCATGATCACATTGAATGGCGGTGCTGGCTCGAAGGGCCGAATGGCCTCCTCCTGCACCTATTGTCTATTGTCTATTATCCTGTATCTGTTCACCCTGGATGGCTCGATTGAAATCATGTATCGTCTTGCAGTCTGAAGAAGGGCCTCAAGCTGAAACGTCACCCATTCCTTCCCTCCAGAGATGCTGCCTGTCCCGCTGAGTTACTCCAGCATTTTGTGTCTACCTTCGGTTTAAACTAGCATTTCCTTCCTGCACGTGTATTGGCTTTCCGCTGGCTGGTTACCGCGCAACATAAGCTTTTCATTGTACCTCCAGCACACGTGACAATAAACTAAACTAATGTTACAGCAAACAATACTGATATCAGTGTCATACACTTTTTTCTTCCTCCCCCACAGCCCCACCCCCACCTTTCTCCCCCTCGTCCCCTCGCCTGTGCCCCACCTATCTCTCCCACCCGATCATTTTTTCCACTTCCCCCTCCACCTGCCATTCCTTCCTCCGGCTTCACAATTCGCTACTCTTCAACCCTGTCTCACACCTTCTGCTTTTAACTCCAGCCTTTGTTCCAACCATCCCTCACCCGTGTCCACCTTTTACCTGCCATGTTTGTCCTGCCTCTCGTCCCTTCCAGTTTTCTACTACCCCCCTCCCCCCTTCCCCCCCCCCCCCCACACACAATCAGTCAGGCGAAGGGTCACAACGCTAAATGTCACCTTTCCGGGTTGTCCAGAGACGCTGCCTGACCCGCTGAGTTACTGCAGCACTTTTAAACTCTCTCATCATGAGTCCTTCAACAATGTCAGCCATCACCTGCATTCACATTGCACTGTGAAAGTAGAATTATGGGAACAACGTTTGACCAGATCCACATTAGGAAATAGAAGAGGTGACTAAACTTGGAGGAAAGTTGTCCACTTTGCAGCTGATGCCCCGACTGGCCATTGAATGGTTGAACGTGCTTGGGTGACTGAATGATCAATTGTTCTGTTTTCTAAACTCCTGCAGAAAGGAATGACCAAAGAAAGTTAACAGCTGGCAATTTTACATATCGAATGTGTGGAATTCTCTGCCTCAGAAGGCAGTGGAGGCCAATTCTCTGAATGCATTCAAGAGAGAGCTAGATAGAGCTCTTAAGGATAGCGGAGTCAGGGGTTATGGGGAGAAGGCAGGAACGGGGTACTGATTGAGAATGATCAGCCGTGATCACATTGAATGGCGGTGCTGGCTCGAAGGGCCGAATGGCCTCCTCCTGCACCTATTGTCTATAAAGAAGAATTGCTTCTTATCCAATGAGGGCGCATGGTGGTGCGGCTGGTAGAACTCGCCAGAGACCCGGGTTCGATCCTGACCTCGGGTGCTGTGTGTGTGTGGAGTTTGCAGGTTCTGCATGTGACCCTGTGGGCTTTCTCCCTGTCACCTGCACAGGTGCTCTGCTTTCCTCCCACATCCCAAAAACGTGCAGCTTTGTACCGCTGTAAACTTGATTGGCCTCTGCAAATTGCTCCTAGTGTGCAGGGAGTAGGTGTGAAAGTGGGATAATATGGAACTAGTGTGAACGGGTGACCGATGGCCAGTGGTCTTGGTGGACCAGAGGGCCTGTTTCCACGCTGTATCTCGAAACCCCCTACTCTAATAATAATAGGACAATATTGCCTGGAAATTAGGATCTCTGGGGGCTTTTTCTTCAAAGTTTATACATTTGAATGTTGGACTTGAAGCCAGTGTGGAGGTTTAAGTGTGTGCAGTTAAGCCATTGATGGTGGAAAACACAAGGTTTGAGAGTTTCAGTGAAGTGTCTACCGAAGAGGAAAGGGAAAAAAAATCAGTGTGTGACACTGATATCAGTATTGTTTAAATGTATAATCGTGTGCAAATATGCGATATTATTTTAGGACACATTATAAAACCAATAAAAGAGTATTCTCGCCTTGTTTCTATTTAAAACATTGGCTTCTGTTTGTACTCTAGCCAAGATCGGGCAAGCGGCCTTCAAAGTCACTCGGAAGAGTGCTACGAAAATTCAACTGAAAATAGACGATCCATTCACATACATCCGATTTTCAAATCACACTCGAAAAACACTACGGGATATCTATGGGTCTGAGCTCGAGTACAAAGTGTTTTATTGGAAGGATCGCACAAGTGGCAAGGTAAAGATTTGGAAAATACTCCACCGATAGATCGAGGACCAAATAGTGGCATCATTATTTAAAATGGCCAGAAATTACTGCAGATGCTGGGAATCCTTAACAGGCCAGGCAGCGTGGATTCTGAGAGAAAGACAGGGTAAAGGTTTCAGGTCGTAAGAGTCATACATCATGGAAACAGGCCCTTCAGCCCAACTCGAGCATGCTGGCATAGATGTCGAGCTAAAGCTAGGGTGGGAATTGTGGAGAGAACTGTACTGTTAGAGTCATAGCGTGGAAACGGGACCTTCAGCCTAACTTACCCACACCAGCCGACATGTCCCAGCTACACTAGTCCCGCCTGCCTGCGTTTGGCCCATATCCCTCCAAACCTGTCCTAACCATGTAACTGTTTCTTAAAAGTCACGATAGTCCCAGCCTCAACTACCTCCTCTGGCAGCTTGTTCCAGACACCCACCACCATTTGTGTGAAAAAATTACCCCTTAGATTCCGATTCAAGTTTTTCTCATTCACCTTAAATCTATGTCCTCTGGTCCTCAGTTCTCCTCTGGGCAAGAGACTGTCCATCTACACGATCTGTTCCTCTCATGATTTTATACACCTTTGTGAGATATTATCCCGTCATCCTCCTGCGCTCCAAGGAATAGAGACCCAGCCTACTCAACCTCTCCCTATAGCTCACACCCTTGAATCCTGGCAACATCCTCGTAAATCTTCTTTGTACCTTTTCCTGCTTGACAACATCATTCCTATAATATGGTGCCCAGAACTGAACACAATACTCTACAGGCAGCCTCACTGTTCTTCCATATTGCCATGAACACGGGCAGCACTTCATTCTGTGGGAATCAAACTTTTCTCTAGTGAAATTTCCATTCTGCGCTAGGCTTAACATGTCCGGTTAACTCGACCTTTTGGTGATAGGGACATGTTTTTGAGGGGGAAATTACAGAATGGGTGGCCGCGGAGGCTCAGCGGTAGAGTTGCTGCCTTACAGCGCTTGCAGCGCCAGAGACCCGGGTTCGATCCCGACTAATGGTGCTGTCTGTAAGGAGTTTCTACGTTCTCCCCGTGGCCGCGTGCGATTTCTCCGAGATCTTTGGTTTTGGTTTCCTCCCACACTCCAAAGACGTACAGGTTTGTAGATTAATTGGCTTAGTATAAGTGTAAATTGTCCCCGGTGTGTGTAGGATAGTGTTAGTGTGCGGGAATCGCTGGTCGGTGCGGACTCTGGGCCAAAGGGTCTGTTTCCGCGCTGCATCTCTAAACTAAACTAAACTAAGAATGCTGGATCACAATAGTTAACTTTATAAACAAGTGAACATGACCAAACGTGCATTTATGCTATGAAAAAATGATATAAAATGCTGCATGCTTTGCATCTGTAAAGCAGTATCTTGATTGACTAGAAGATAGACACAAAATGCTGGAGTAACTCAGCGGGACGGGCAGCATCTCTGGATAGAAGGAATGGGTGTCGTTTCAGGTCGAGACCCTTCTTCAGACGGAGAGTCAGGGGAGAGGAAGGCACAAAAATGTGGTCCTTGTCTGACAAGTTACTGCAAATAAAAAAGTAAACCATCATTCACGTTACGTGTAAATTATTCCATTTATATGGTCCCATTTGCCCATATTTGACTCGTATTCAATCCCATTAACAATATATTGGAAAAATATATTGGAAAATGGATGATAATGCATCTATTCCAATATGTTGGAAAATGGATGATAATGCATATATTCCAATATATTGGAAAATTGATGATAATGGATAAATTCCAATATATTGGAAAATGAATGATAATGGATAAATTCCAACATGTTGGAAAATGGATGATAATGGATAAATTCCAACATGTTGGAAAATGAATGATAATGGATAAATTCCAATATATTGGAAAATGGATGAGGAAGTATGTACTCATAAATAATATTTCTTTCTTTAACAGAAAACTAATATTACAAAAGAGCAAGTGGTGTTAATGGATGCTGACTCTGGCGTTAATTACTGTTTCTCCATTCAACCCCATATCATATCACCTTTTAAGTATGGCCAAGAAAGTGCGTCCAAATGCTCATCCTCTGAAGGGAATTCTCCTTTTGAAGGTATGTTTCTCATTGAGATTGTCTTTAGTCAGAAAACCGTCTTTTCTGCGTAATGAAATAATGATTGCACTTGCAATACAAATTTCCCCTGAAAAGGTGCTGTTAAACATTGTCTTTGTGGCCAATTAAGTACTTTTGAAGTGTAGAAAGGAACTTTGGGCCGAGACCCTTCTTCTGACTCTGACTCTGTGAGGTCCCCCTTTGACCTACAGGGGAAATCAAAATCTCTTCACAGCAGCTTTTAGATTTTCACAATCCCATTCACCTGCTTTGTATTAGCTGGAATCAGCATGGCACATGACGGGAAAAAATAATAGGTTTAAACAAATATATAATCTCCTTCAGCATGACAGATTATTCAGTTTAGCGGAGGTCAATCTCGACCCCCGTGACAGGCGATGCAGGCCTACTGTTGATGGCCGTGGCTCACCGGGAGCTCCTGTTACCCTGTGTGGTTTCCTAGGAGTTTCTCCCACCCCACACAGCAGCTTTTAGACCGCTTCATTGCCAAGTACCCTCTGATTTCATTAATCTAGGTGGTAGTAATCAGGGCATTGAGAGATGGCCATTGGGTCATAAGTGATAGGAGCAGAATTAGGCCATTCGGCCCATCGAGTCTACTCCGCCATTCAATCGTGGCTGACCTATCTCTCCCTCCTAACCCCATTCTCCTGCCTTCTCCCCATCACCCTTGACACCTGTACTAATCAAGAAGTCAGTCAGAGAGGTTGTGAATCTGTGGAATTCTCTGCCTCAGAAGGCAGTGGAGGCCAATTCTCCGAATGCATTCAAGTGAGAGCTCGATAGAGCTCTTAAGGATAGCGGAGTCAGGGGGTATGGGGAGAAGGCAGGAACGGGGTACTGATTGAGAATGATCAGCCATGATCAGACATTGAATGGCGGTGCTGGCTCGAAGGGCCGAATGGCCTACTCCTGCACCTATTGTCTATTAATTCCACATATTCACCACCCTCTGAGTAAATAAATTCCTCTCCATCTCCTTCCTAAAGGAACCTCCTTGAATTCTGAGGCTGTGACCTCTGGTCCTAGACTCTCCCGCCAGTGAAAACATCCTCTCCACATCCAGTCTATCCAGGCCTTTCACTGTTTGTAGTGCTGAAGAATCTTTGGTAAATAGAAACTCTGCTTCAGTAGTGAGAGTGGCTGTAGCATGGTGGTTGCAGTACTAATAAACCTCAGACCCTAGACTAATAACCAATGAATATATCAATGCCAAAGTGACTCCTGTGCATATATCTAAATACAAAACCAGCATTCACCGGGTTAATTTTGTGAAAGGGTATCTCCATTTACTTAATGAAAGCCAGATTACTGGGAGGCCAGGATTCATGAAAGTTAATATTATGGTCAATAGGGAAGCACAGTGGTGCAGCGGTAGAGTTGCTGCCATACACCAACAGAGACCCGGGTTTGATCCTGCCCTCGGCTGCTGTCTGTACGGAGTTTGCACACTTTCCCTATGACTGCGTGGGTTTTCTCCGGGTGCTCCGGTCTCCTCCCGCACTCCAAAGACATACAGGTTTGCAGGCTAATTGGCTTCGGGAAAAATTGTAAACTGTCCCCAGTGTGTAGGATAGTGTTAGTGTACGGGGGGGGATCGCAGGCCAGCGCGGACTCGGTGGGCCGAAGGGCCTGTTTCCGCGCTGTCTCTCTGAACTAAACCAAAAAATCCTTTTGTTAGAACCTGAAATGCCATTCCCACTATTCAATTATAAATGGATTCATTGCGTGTTTCTCCTGTATTTTGTTGTAGTTGCCAGAGTTCACAGTTCACTTCCTTCTCTCTCAGTTATCGTATGGATTATTTTCATAAGGTCATCAGGGATAGGAGTAGAATTAGGCCGTTCGGCCCATCAAGTCTACCCCGCCATTCAATCATGGCTGATCTGTCTCTCCCCCCTAACCCCATTCTCCTGCCTTCTCCCCACAACCTCTGACACCTGTACCCCTCTCTCTCCCCCCATCTAGATATCGGCATCGGTGCGTACGCTTTGATAGGGCTGGGATTCCTGCTGGCCGTAGTGGTGGTGATCGGGATAACGGTGTGTATGTGCCGTCGAAAGACTCCCCATAACCTCGCTGAAGCCAATCCTCTGACGGCTTAGGCCGAACGTGGAGGACGTGGGTCTTTGAGCAGACCGGCCGTTGTTCCAGGAGACTCGCTGGGCAGGGCGTTCCTCCACTGATGGCAGGAAGCAAAATGGTTCTTTGTGCATTCACATCTTACCGGCTGACCCTTCCTGACTGCACGGAGAAAGAGAAAGATTTGTTTCTGTGAAACTCCCTAGGATTTATCCAGGTACTAATACTAAACACATGCAGAACGGTTTGTGTAATCTTCTAAAGCACTAATAAGGAAACTCTCAATGATTGATAAGGCACTTTCATATATTATTCTCTGTTGGTTTCTGGGTTGTACTGTAATGATGTGAAACTACAGATGTTGTAAATGTATTTAATAACTAAATCTTAATTATTTTTCTTCGCAATGATGGGGCACCTTAAGGAATCTTTTGTATATTGGTGTTTATTTATCTTAAATATCTTTCAAAAGGGGATTTTATCTTTTGTATGAGTATTTTTTAACTTTTTTAATGAAAAAAAAACTGACGGTACTGAATAAATGATGGTGATGGTGAAAAAATGAAAATGTACTGAGTCTTACTTTAAATTGTTACCTCTTTGCTGGAAGGGATTTGTACAAACAGTATCCACTGAGGTCGGCTTTAAATTTGGGTACTGCTAATTTGGGTACAGTGTTTTATTGCCATATGTCCCAGATAGAACAATGAAATTCTTACGTGCAGCAGCACAACAGAATATGTAAACATAATACACTGTAAACAATATAATAAACGAGAAATAAAAGTTCAGTGTGTGTGTGTATATACATACAGTGGGGAAACAGGCCCTTCGGCCCAACTTGTCCACACCGACCAACATGTCCCTTCTACACTAGTCCCACCTGCCTGCGCTTGGCCCTTATCCCTCCAAACCTTTCTTCTCCATGTACCTGTCTAATTGTTTCTGCCTGATAAGGTCATAAGTGATAGGAGCAGAATTAGGCCATTTGGTCCATCAAGTTTACTCCGCCATTCAATCACAGCTGATCTATCTTTCCCTCTTAACCCCATTCTCCTGCCTTCTCCCCATAACCCCTGACACCCGTACTAATCAAGAATATATCTATCTCTGCCTTAAAAATATCCATTGACTTGGCCTCCACAGCCTTCAGTGGCAAGACTACTTCAGCTACTTCCTCTGGCAGCTCGTTCCATACACTCACTAACGTTTGTGTGAAAGAGTTCTGTCGGTAACTTAGTATCACAGTGCTTCTGAGCACACATCCATGGCATTTTCCTCTCTCCCTCTTGCCCTCTCTTCTACTGAAGATACCATTTTTTTTCTCTTTCTGATTCACATGACAGTTGTGTACTTTTATAAACATCTAAGCAAATATAAAATGAGAACTCTGCTTATTTTCAAACCATTTACATGGTGCATAACATATTGCCATTGGAAAGACGCCACAAGAGGTCTGGAACAATGATTCCTAAATTAAATGATCTTGGTCATTTCTTGTGTGAAACTGCAAGAGATGGGTAAGATCCTCCATGAGTATTTCTCCTCTGTTTTTACCGTGAGGAAAACCATAAGTATAGATGTATGAGTGCAGTAGTTGAGTATAGAAACATGAGCAGAGAAGTTGGGTGGTCATGTTGCAGTAAAGTCAGACGCTGGTGAGGCTGAATATAGACTATTGTGTTCATTTCTGGTTTTAGTTTAGAGATAAAATGCGGAAACAGGCCCTTCAGCCCACCGGGTCCGCGCCGACCAGCGATCCCCGCACGTTAACACTATCATCCACCCACCAGGGACAATTTTTACATTTACCAAGCCAATTAACCTAGAAACCTGTACGTCATTGGAGTGTGAGAGGAAAACGGAGATCTCGGAGAAAACCCACACAGGTCATGGGGAGAACGTACAAACTCCGTACAGACAGCACTCGTAGTCGGGATCGAACCCGGGTCTCCGGCGCTGCATTCGCTGTAAGGCAGCAACTCTACCGCTGCGCCACCGTGCCGCCCTGAGGGATAAGATATTCTGAGGAATAAGATATAGAAAATATATATGCATTTAGCTAGACAGGGGCTGATTAGAGATCGTCAGCATGGTTTTGCGGTCTCTTGGGTGATCGTGTCTCGGGAGTATGATTGAGATTTTTGAAGGTGTAACCAAAAAGGTTGATGAGGCCAGAGCTGTAGATGTTGTTTATATGGATTGGAGCAAGGCAAGGCATTTGATACGTTTCTGCATGGTCGGCTGCTCTGGAAGGTTAGGTTGCATGGGATTCAGTCGGAGCTAGTCCACTGGATAGAAAATTGGCTTCATGGAAGGAAGCAGAAGGCTCTTAAGGATAGCGGAGTCAGGGGGTATGGGGAGAAGGCAGGAACAGGGTACTGATTGAGAATGATCAGCCATGATCACATTGAATGGCAGTGCTGGCTCGAAGGGCCGAATGGCCTCCTCCTGCACCTATTGTCTATTGTGATGGTGGAAAGCTGTTTTTCTGACTGGAGTCCCGTGAATGATGTGCTTCAGGAATCAGTGCTGGGCCCATTGCTCTCTGTGGTTTTACATCAACGATTTTGATGAGAATGTGGAAGGCAGGATTAGTAAATTTGTTGATGACACTAAAGCAGTTGGCATTGCCGATAGCAAAGATGGTTATCAAAGATTATGGCCAATGGAGTTGAATGCAGATAAGTGTGAGGTGTTGCATTTTGGGAAGTCAAACCAGGGCGGGATCTTCATAGTGAACGGCAGGGGTCTGGGAGTTTGTTGTAGAGCAGTGGGCCCCGTTAGTACAGATGCATAGTTCTTTGGAAGTGAAATTACAGGTAAGATAGCGTGGCAAGAAGGCTATAAGAAAATAACTGCAGATGCTGGTACAAATCGAAGGTATTTATTCACAAAATGCTGGAGTAACTCAGCAGGTCAGGCAGCATCTAGGGAGAGAAGGAATGGGTGACGTTTCGGGTCGAGACCCTTCCTCAGACTGATGTCAGGGGGGCGGGACAAAGGAAGGATATAGGTGGAGACAGGAAGATAGAGGGAGATCTGGGAAGGAGATGGGGAAGGGAGGGACAGAGGAACTAACTAAAGTTGGAGAAGTTCGATGGGTCTCACTATGGCACTGGAGGAGGCCCATGACAGAAAGGTCAGACTGGGAATGGGAGGGGGAGTTGAAGTGCTCGGCCACCGGGAGATCAGTTTGGTCAATGCGGACCGAGCGCAGGTGTTCAGCGAAGCGATCGCCGAGCCTGCGCTTGGTTTCGCCGATGTAAATAAGTTGACATCTAGAGCAGCGGATGCAATAGATGAGGTTGGAGGAGGTGCAGGTGAACCTTTGTCTCACCTGGAAAGACTGTTTGGGTACTTGGATGGAGTTGAGGGGGAGGTAAAGGGACAGGTGTTGCATCTCGTGCGGTTGCAGGGGAAAGTGCCCGGGGTTGGGGTGGTTTGGGTAGCAAGGGACGAGTGGCAAGTAGGCTTTCAGCACATTGGCCTTCATAAGTCAGGGTATTGAGAATAGAAGCTGGGGTGATATGATACAATTGTACAAGACGTTGGTGAGGCCGCATTTGGAGAATTGTGTTCAGTTTTGGTCTCCTTGGTATAGGAAACACGTTGTGAAGCTGGAAAGAGAGCAGACAATATAATGATGCTGCCAGGATACTGAGGGCCTGAGCTTTGGGGATAGGTTGGGCAGGATAGGTCTTTATTCCTCGGAGTGCAGGCAGATGAGGGGTAATCTTCCAGAGATGTTTTAAGATCAAGAGGGGAATAGCTCGTGTAGTTGTGCAGTCTTTTGCCCAGAGTAGGAGAATCAAGAACCAGAGGACATAAGATAGTTTATGGATAAAAAGGACAGGTTGGAGGTGAGAGGAGGAAGATTTAATAGAAACCTAAGAGGCAACTTTTTCACACAGAGGGTGAAGGGTATGTGGAATGTGATGCCAGAGGAGGTAGTTGAGGCAGATACAATAACACCATATAAAAGACACTTGGACAGGTACATGGACAGGAAAGGTTGAGAGGGATATGGGCCAAATGAGGGCAGATGGGTCCGCGCCAACCAGCAATCCCCAAACATTAACACTATCCTGTGGGGAGGAAACCGAAGACCTCGGAGAAAACCCACGCGATCGCAGGGAGAACGTACAAACTCCGTACAGACAGCACCCGTAGTCGGGATCGAACCCGCGAATCCGGCGTTGGAAGGCAGCAACTCTACCACTGCGCCGCCGAGATCTTCGGTTTCCTCCACACTCCAAAGATGTACAGGTTTGTAGGTTAATTGGCTTGGTGTAAAAATGATTTTTTTAAATGTCTCTAGTGTGTGTAGGATCGTGTTAATGTGCGAGGATCGGTGGTCAGTGCGGACCCGGTGGGCCAAAGAGCCTGTCTCCGCGCTGTATCTCTAACCTTAACTAAACTGAAATAGAAACTTGAGGGGTAATTCTTTCACACAAAGGATGGTTGGTGTATATAGAACGGACGAGTTGTACAGGGCATTGGTGAGACCACACCTGGAGTATTGCGTACAGTTTTGGTCCCCTAATCTGAGGAAAGACATTCTTGCCATAGAGGGAGTACAGAGAAGGTTCACCAGATTGATTCCTAGGATGGCAGGACTTTCATATGAAGAAAGACTGGATAGACTCGGCTTGTACTCGCTGGAATTTAGAAGATTGAGGGGGGATCTTATAGAAACGTACAAAATTCTTAAGGGGTTGGACAGGCTAGATGCAGGAAGATTGTTCCCGATGTTGGGGAAGTCCAGAACAAGGGGTCACAGTTTAAGGATAAGGGGGAAGTCTTTTAGGACCGAGATGAGAACGTTTTTTTTCACACAGAGTGATGAATCTGTGGAATTCTCTGCCACAGAAGGTAGTTGAGGCCAGTTCATTGGCTATATTTATGAGGGAGTTAGATGTGGCCCTTGTGGCTAAAGGGATCAGGGGGTATGGAGAGAAGGCAGGTACGGGATACTGAGTTGGATGATCAGCTACGATCATATTGAATGGCGGTGCAGGCTCGAAGGGCCGAATGGCCTACTCCTGCACCTACTTTCTATGTTTCTATGCCGCAGGACGCAGTTGAGGCAGGTTCTATCGCAATGTTTAAGAAACATTTAGACAGGTACATGGATAGGACAGGTTTAGAGAGATATGGGCCAAATGCAGGCTGGTGGGACCAGTGTAAATTGGACATGCTGGTAGGTGTGTGCAAGTTGGGCCGATGGGCCCGTTTTCACACTGAATGACTCCATGAAAGCCAACCTTTGAAGTTGGATTCATTTCCTGATGAAAAGCCTATTCTTTAAGAGAATCTGGTGCTCAAGAGGAAACATGCTCACTCGCGCTGAGAAAGAACACAGCTTTGCCAGCACAGCGCATTCCCATGGTCAGAGTGCATCGTCAGCTATGCGACTTAAACCTGTCCTGACAAAGAGCCCCTCAGCACACTGTGACTGTCTCCCTTTCATATGTCGAGAGGGACTGCTGGTTATCACAGCTTTAAAGATTATAACTGATCCCTCGGGGAATGTGGTGTGGTGACACACTGTGGGAATGTTTTTGTACGGAGATAAGTAACGGCTAATGAGATGGTTCTGCCACGACAACCTTCCCAACAGTATTTCAGTAGCACACTGCCAGTGCTACAGCACTGTGTGAGAACTGCACCAGTTCTTGTTCGTTACCAGTGCCGTTGAAATGATGCGTGACCGGGTTCACAATGTGCAAGTGCACAAAGATTGTTGCCCACAGCTGACTAGGCTGAAGATAGCACCAGGTATCTCCACGGGCACACTTCACCGGCGAATGCTTGCCCTATATACCCGTGCACAATGCCCTCTGACAGGGGAGACCGCTTCTCAGCGGGGGGCATACAGTTGCCTGCAGTGAACAGCCATCACATCTCTGGTCGTGCATTCCACAAATAACAATAGACAATAGGTGCAGGAGGAGGCCGTTCGGCCCCTTCGAGCCAGCACCGCCATTCAATATGATCATGGCTGATCATTCTCAATCAGTACCCCCGTTCCTGCCTTCTTCCCATACTCCCTGACTCCGCTATCCTTAAGAGCTCTATCTAGCTCTCTCTTGAATGCATTCAGAGAATTGGCCTCCACTGCCTTCTGAGGCAGAGAATTCCACAGATTCACAACTCTCTGACTGAAAAAGTTTTTCCTCATCTCAGTTCTAAGTGGCCTACCCCTTATTCTTAAACTGTGGCCCCTTGTTCTGGACTCCACCAACATTGGGAACATGTTTCCTGCCTCTAACGTGTCCAACCCCTTAATAATCTTATATGTTTCGATAAGATCTCCTCTCATCCTTCTAAATTCAGGGGTTTTAGACATAGAAACGTAGAAAGTAGGTGCAGGAGTAGGCCATTCGAAGCATTCAATATGATCATGGCTGATCATCCTAAATCAGTACCCCGTTCCTGCTTTCTCCCCATATCCCTTGATTCCGTTAGCCCTTAGAGCTAAATCTAACTCTCTCTTGAAAACATCCAGTGAATTGGCCTCCACTGCCTTCTGTGGCAGAGAATTCCACAGATTCACAACTCTCTGGGTGGTTTCAATTTAGTTTAGTTTAGTTTAGAGATACAGCGTGGAAACAGGCCCTTCGGCCCACCGAGTCCGCACCGACCAGCGATGCCCCACACAGCGATGCCCCTACACACACGAGGGACAATTTACACATACACCAAGCCAATTAACCTACATACCTGTACGTCTTTGGAGTGTGGGAGGAAACCGAAGTTCTCGGAGAAAACCCACGCAGGTCACGCAGGGAGAGAACGTACAAACTCCGTACAAACGGCGCCCGTAGTCGGGATCGAACCCGGCGCTGTGAGGCAGCAACTCTACCGCTGCACCACCGTGACCGCCCTTTTGTTCAAGGATCCTCACAGCTCTTGGAAGCAAATGGAGTATAGTCTCTGTGTATAGTCTCTGTGTATAGTCTCTGTGTATAGTCTCTGTGTATAGTCTCTGCTTTAATATGGAATACTGCAATCTATTTAGTTTAGTTTAGTTTTGTTTAGGGATACAGCACAGAAAGAGGCCATTCATCCCACTGAGTCCGTGCCGACCAGCCACCCCCCCCCCCCCCCCCACACTATCCTACACAATTTACAATTATACCAAGCCAATTAGCCTACGAAGATTTAGCGTTACTTTTGTGTTAGCCTAACACAAGGCAGATACACCTGGCGACACAAACCAGGTGCTGAGGTGTTTGGCAGCTGCATTAGAGTGCAAAAGAGTTCCCACCAACGCCATGCCTATCAATGCCCAGTTAACATTCCCGCAAATCCAATCATTCATCCGGGAAGGAGAGAAACGGAAGACTACCACCTCACCTCTCAACTCATGCCCACCGATCGCAGCCAGAGACTGGGAAATGCGGGTTGACCTAGGCCAGAGGCTTTCCTTCCCAGTTGAAATCGCAGCTACCAACCTGCGACCAGACCTCTCCCTCTGGTCCAACTCCTGTCGGCGTGTTTACATCATTGAGCTGACGGTGCCCTGGGAGGAGGCTGTGGACGAGGAACATGACAATAGACAATAGACAATAGGTGCAGGAGTAGGCCATTCAGCCCTTCGAGCCAGCACCGCCATTCAATGCGATCATGGCTGATCACTCTCAATCAGTACCCCGTTCCTGCCTTCTCCCCATACCCCCTCACTCCGCTATCCTTAAGAGCTCTATCCAGCTCTCTCTTGAAAGCATCCAACAAACTGGCCTCCACTGCCTTCTGAGGCAGAGAATTCCACACTTTCACCACTCTCTGACTGAAAAAGTTCTTCCTCATCTCCGTTCTAAATGGCCTACCCCTTATTCTTAAACTGTGGCCCCTTGTTCTGGACTCCCCCAACATTGGGAACATGTTTCCTGCCTCTAATGTGTCCAATCCCCTAATTATCTTATATGTTTCAATAAGATCCCCCCTCATCCTTCTAAATTCCAGTGTATACAAGCCCAATCGCTCCAGCCTTTCAACATACGACAGTCCCGCCATTCCGGGAATTAACCTAGTGAACCTACGCTGCACGCCCTCCATAGCAAGAATATCCTTCCTCAAATTTGGAGACCAAAACTGCACACAGTACTCCAGGTGCGGTCTCACCAGGGCCCGGTACAACTGTAGAAGGACCTCTTTGCTCCTAGCTGAGATATTCCAACCTTGCAGTAGAGGCAGGGGAGCAAGGTTGGAGTGTAAGGGTGCGTCCAGTGGAGGTGGGGTGCAGGGGCTTTGTAGCCAGTTCCGCTGCAAGGCTCCTGAGAGAAGTAGGAGTCAGAGAGCAGGCCCAAAGGAGGGCAATCAAAGAACTTGCAAATGCCGCCGAACGGAGCAGTCACTGGCTGTGGCTGAAAAGGAGAGATGCTGTCTGGGCTGCCACGTGACCATCTAGAGGCTAACCATAAGACACACACCCAGGTCTGATCACCCTGCGGTGGGCCTGCCTCGACTGAGGGTGTCTTGTGATAAAAGGCCGAAACACCCAGTGACGTTGAGGTACACAACTGAAGATGTGTCTGAATGGTAGCAACATTACCTAGTGGTCAACCCCAAGAACAACACCAGTCAATTGTAGTGCAAACCTTAGGGATTGTAACATCCAGTCCTACTAATCAATCATGCACCACCATCAGTAGACAATAATAATAATAATAATACATTTTATTTATATAGCGCTTTTCATATACTCAAAGACACTTTACAGAGATTTTGAGAACATAGGGAAATTAATAAATAGATAAATAAGTAAATAAATAAATGAACAGAGAAAGGAGACAGTAGGTGAGGTGACCTTCAGTGGTTGAAGGCAGTACTGAACAGGTGAGACTTCAGCGATGTTTTGAATGTGGTGAGTGTGGGGGAGTCTCTAACGGTTTGGGGTAATGAGTTCCATAGGGTGGGAGCAGCGATGGAGAAAGCCCTGTCCCCCCAGGATCTGAGTTTAGTCCGGATGTGGGGGGATAGGAGATTGGCAGCGGCAGAGCGGAGGGTGCAGGTGGGAGTGTGCCTGTGGAGGAGGTCGGTCAGGTAGGATGGGGCCAGGTTATGGAGGGCTTTGTAGGTTATGAGGAGGATTTTGTACTGGATTCTCTGGGGGATGGGGAGCCAGTGGAGTTTATAAAGGACGGGGGTGATATGGTCACGGATCGAGGTGTGTGTGAGTAGACGGGCAGCGGAGTTTTGAATGTATTGAAGTTTATTGATGATTTTTGAGGGTGCGCCATAGAGGAGGCTGTTGCAGTAGTCCAGACGGGAGGTGATGAAGGCGTGGATGAGGGTTTCTGCAGCTGTGGAGGAGAGGGATGGACGGAGACGGGCAATGTTTTTGAGGTGGAAGAAGGCTGTCTTTGTGATGTGTTTGATGTGTTTGTCGAAGGAGAGGGTTTGATCAAGGATGATTCCAAGATTCCGGATGTGAGGTGAGGTGGATACTGGGAGACCATCAATGTTGAGGATGAAGTTTTGGGTGGATTTGGTGAGCATTTTTGGACCAATGATGATGATTTCAGATTTGTTGCAATTGAGTTTGAGGAAGTTTGATTGAAGCCAAGATTTTATTTCAGTAATGCAGTTTGTCAGTGTAGAGTGTGTGGTGGAGGAGATTGACTTGGTGGAGATGAGGAGCTGGATATCATCGGCGAAGCAGTGGAAGTTGAGACCATGACGGCGGATTAATTGACCAAGGGGGAACAGGTAGAGGATGAAGAGGAGGGGGCCAAGGACTGAGCCTTGGGGGACACCTTGGGGGAGGGGAGCGGTGGGGGATTTACAGTTGTTAATGGAGATGAACTGGTGTCTGTCAGAGAGGTAAGATTTAAACCAGGATAGGGCTGTGCCGGTGATGTTAAGGGAGGTTTCAAGTCGGGTGAGGAGAATGGAGTGATTTATGGTGTCAAAGGCGGCGCTGAGGTCAAGTAGGATGAGGATGTTGAGGTTGCCAGCATCGGAGGAGAGGAGAATGTCGTTTGTGATTTTGAGGAGCGCAGTTTCAGTACAGTGGTTTGAGCGGAATCCAGATTGGAAAGTTTCATACAGGTTATTGGTAGAGAGGTGGTATTTTAGTTGGGAAGCTACAGCACGTTCCAAAACTTTGGACAGAAAGGGTAGGTTGGAGATTGGTCTGAAGTTGTTTGGGGTGTCAGGGTTTAGACCAGGTTTTTTCAGAATGGGGGTGACAGCAGCGATTTTGAGGGATGGCGGGACGATGCCAGTGGACAGGGAGGAGTTTATTGTTGCAGTGATAAGTGGAGAGAGAGCAGGAAGGCAGGCCTTGACAAAGCTGGAGGGGATGGGGTCCAGAGAGCAGGTGGCAGTTTTTATTCCTGTGAAGAGGTCAGAGAGGTCGGTGGTGGAGATTGGGGAGAACTGAGGCAGGGGCTGACAGGATAAGGGGGGGCAGGTGGTTTGAGGGGGAGCAGGTGCGTTGGTGGTTAAGGTGCTGTAGATGTTGTCTATTTTGCTTTGGAAGAATGAAAGGAAAGTGGTGCATGGGTGACCGTTGGTCGGCGCGGACTCAGTGTGGGCCGTAGGGCCTGACTGCAGCAGTGTATTTGGGTGGAGAGCTGGGAAGGGGTTGGACAGAATACTTGTCAACGAGTTGGCCATTGACAGACGACATTGTGCTCTGGGAAGAAAAGCCAATCTGATCTGGCTCCGAGCCCAATGTCAGATCTATGTCGAGAATCAACTCATTTTCCCTACCTCCCTGCTGAACATGGTTAGATATTCCAAACATAACACAGCCTGAAAGAGGATAAACAAAGGCACAACCCCAGGAATGCTAACATGTTCTGGGGCTGGGACCACACTATCTGCTGATCAGTGGCCTGATGGGGCCAGGTACTGAATGTCACAGATGCAAGATCATGTTTGAACACTCTCGGATACAGTTAACAAAGCAAAGTCTCTTGTCGAGGCTGAGAATGCAAACAGGCTAGTTCAGCGTGTGCCAGTATTTGTGCAGGGTGGAGCAGGAGAGGCTGCTGGGCAGATGGCTGAAAAACAATAAAGAAAGAGTGGCCGTTATAGAGATTTCTCACATCCTCACAGCTCTTGGGAGCAAATGGAGTACAGTCTCTGTTTTAATATGGAATACTGCAATCTGTTTATCATATCATATCATATCATATATCTACAGCCGGAAACAGGCCTTTTCGGCCCTCCAAGTCCGTGCCGCCCAGTGATCCCCGTACATTAACACTATCCTACACCCACTAGGGACAATTTTTACATTTACCCAGCCAATTAACCTACATACCTGTACGTCTTTAGAGTGTGGGAGGAAACCGAAGATCTCGGAGAAAACCCACGCAGGTCACGGGGAGAACGTACAAACTCCTTACAGTGCAGCACCCGTAGTCAGGATCGAACCTGTGTCTCCGGCGCTGCATTCGCTGTAAAGCAGCAACTCTACCGCTGCGCTACCGTGCCGTTTAGTTTCGTTTAGTTTGGTTTAGGGATACAGCACATAAAACAGGCCATTCAGCCCACTGAGTCCGTCCCGACCAGCCACCCCCCCACACTATCCTACACAATTTACAATTATACCAAGCCAATTAGCCTACAAACCTGTACGTTTTTGGATTGTGGGAGGAAACCGGAGCTCCTACAGAAAACCCAAGCAGGTCACGGAGAGAATGTACAAACTCCATACTGGCAGCCCCCGTGGTCAGGATTGAACCCAGGATGTCTGGGGGCTGTAAGGTAGCAACTCTACCGCTGTTCCACCGTGCCCGCCCCTGCACAGTTCTGTACGTGGCAAACTCCCACAGGGTGTGGGAGATAACCTGAAGTTGTGTTCCAGCGGAATAAATAATAACCAGGAAGTCATGCAGAAAGTATGCCAGGGCCTGAGGGAGTATTGAGAAGCAGAAGGATCTTGGTGTAGAATGTCAAGCATCCCTGAAGGTGATAACACAGGTAGATTGTAGGGTACGGGATATTTATTTGCATCAGTCAGGACATAGAATAGAAGGGCAGGGAGGTTATGGCACAACTTTATAAAACATTGATTATAATAAAACAGTACCAATACTCATTTTTGCCACAGCTGGAGTATTGTGCACAGTTCTGATCAGCACACTATAAGAAGGGCAGCCAGAAGGAGCGTTTCATTTCTGACACCTCCCCACCTTCAAAACGATCTACAGGAAACACCGCCTCAAGAAAGCAGCTCATATCATCAAAGCCCCACACCACCACTCTTCTCACCGCTGCCATCGGGAGGTACATGAGCTACAGGATCCTGAGAACTGTTACTGCCAGCTCCAAGAACAGCCTCTTCCTATCAGCCATCAGGCTCCCGAGCCAACCTGCATGACCCTAACCATAACCCTACCTCAGCACCGAACTACTGTGGACTTGACACAAGTAAGGGTGCTCTGGCCTGCATTCTAATGGCCTGGTTTGCCAAGATAAGACTCAAAATATTTTAAAGAACTTGATTAAGAACTTGATGCGCCGGAAGCATGACGTCTCGCTGTAAGGGAAGGGTCTCGACCCGAAACGTCACCCATTCCTTCACTCCAGAGATGAAAGAACCACATGGAACATAGATTTATTCACAAAATGCTGGAGTAACTCAGCAGGTCAGGCAGCATCTCGGGAGAGAAGGAATGGGTGACGTTTCGGGTCGAGACCCTTCCTCAGACTGACTGAGTCAGTCTGAGGAAGGGTCTCGACCCGAAACGTCACCCATTCCTTCTCTCCCGAGATGCTGCCTGACCTGCTGAGTTACTCCAGCATTTTGTGAATAAATCGATTTGTACCAGCATCTGCAGTTATTTTCTTATACTACATGGAACATAGAGTTGTGTTCTTGGTGAGGTTTATGGAGCAGAAATATCAACTGCTCCTGAATATTTATTTTGCAAGATACACACGAGGTGCAGCCTGTCCCGCTGAGGTACCCCAGCTTTTTGTGTCTATCTTCGGTTTAAAGCAGCATCTGCAGTCCTTTCCTGCACATGGCTCCCTGTATACTGTCTCAGAACAAAATCTACTATTGTTATTACACACAGCACAACCCGTTGCACTCTTTACCTTGCGTACGATATGCTTATGTATGATATGACTTTACCGGATTGTGTGCAAAGCAAGGCAAATTTCACTGGTATCTGGGCACATGTGACAAGAAAGTAACTACTGGACTGTTGATCCCAGTGCCTATCATCCCAGCGCCGCCATCTGCTGCCACCTTGTGGAACTTTATAGTTTAGCAGTCACATCACTGTCAAAATCCAATTCAGCTGACATAAACTGATCAAAGCTGTCATGTTTTTAGTGAGGGTGTGGGAAGTAGTTTAATATATGTGCTGCTTCAGTTTGCTTAGAGAAGTGTTACTGCCAATAATTTACACTCTTGCTTTTGTTTGCATATTGACACTGTATTAAGAAGGCTCATTGAGGCTTTGATGAGAATACACAAGGAGAACTGTGCACAGTTTTGGTTTCCCACCTCAAGGAAGGAACTACTTGCCTTGGAGCTGTGCGGTGGAATTTTACTGGGCTGATTTGTGGGATGGTTGGATTTTCCATTGAGGAGATATGGAGTGGTCTGGGATCTGCTTGAGACTTCAGGAGGAGAGGCTGTCATGAAACATATAAGATGCTGCCTGACCTGCTGAGTTACTCCAGCATTTTGTGAATAAATCGATTTGTACCAGCATCTGCAGTTATTTTCTTATGAAACATATAATGGTTTGTTGGCGGAAAGATGGAGCAGCGGTAGAGTTGCTGCCTTACAGCACTTTCAGTGCCGGAGACCCTGGTTCGATGCCGACTACGGGTGCTGTCTGTACGGAGTTTGTACGTTCTGGCTGTGACCTGCATGGGTTTTCTCCGAGATCTTCGCTTTCCACCCACACTCCAAAGATGTACAGGTTTGTAGGTTAATTGGCTTGGAATAAATGTACATTATCCCTAGTGTGTGTAGGATAGTGTAAGTGTGCAGGGGTCGCTAGTTGGTGTGGACTCGGTGGGCTGAAGAGCCTGTTTCTGCGATGTGTCTCCAAACTAAACTAAACTTGTCACATGTACCGAAGTACTGTGAAATTAGTTTTTTGCAGCAAAGTATTACTGTACATAAGCACAATCCTCGATTAAGTACAAAGTGTCTTGAAATAGTCCACTGAGACAATATACAAGAGTTGCCAGGGTTTGGCACCATTTTCAAAGTTCAGGTTGCTTTAAGGGTAGCTGGCCACAAAGGCCCGTTGTCCTGGCCAAGCGAAGTTGTAGGGCTCCTCCACCGCTCCGAGCCACTGCAGGCCACGTCTGGTCCACGTGCTCGGTCTCTTGGAGCAACTCCAAATCCAGTTGGCCCCCAGGCTGCAGCGGTCGAGATACTCGCATAAGCCTGGGAACCGTCGTTGCCTCTCTGTGACTCTGCACTCTGAGAGTTCTGAGAAGCCTCTGAGAGTCTCCTTCATATAAGGTTTCTGCACATTAGGACGGAGATGAGCTAAGAAAGCTCTTCACTCACTGGGTCAACGATTTTGGAATTCCCTACCCCAATCATCGCTCAGTTGTTGAGTACGTTCAAGGCCAGGACCGATGGATGATTGGGCACAAAAGGAATACCTCATGGTTATGGGAAGCAGACAGGAACATGGAATTGAGGTCAACAATCATCCACAATCTCAATGAATGAATGAATGAATGAATGAATGAATGAAGTCGAGTCTCTCCGGACTTGCTGAATTACTCCAGCACTTTGAGTTTCGATCAAGACTCCAGCAACTCCATTTTATGGCTTCAGGTAGGACTACTTTGAAGAAGCTCTTGTCCACTTTGGTTCGAAAAAGATAGAACAGGAACAGGTACATCGGCCCACAGTGTTTGAGTGCTTTTTATAAATTTCTTATCAGGTCTCCCCTCATCCTCCGACACTCCAGAGAAAACTATCTAGGTTATTTTTTTCTAACGTCTCCTTATAGGTAATACCCACAACTCCAGTCAGCCTTCTGAGAAATCTCTTCTACGCTCTCTCCAAAGCTTCACATCCTCCCTAATAATGAGGCGACCAGAACTGCACGCAATACTCCAAATACAGCCTAATCAAAAGGTCAATGGTAGGGCCTTACTTGTCACAAGTACAACTGCACAGTGAAATTCTTTTTGCATATTTACACATGGGGGCGCCATTTCCAAATTCCAAAGTCCAGTCTGATAAAGTCTGATAAATTATTTAATAAACAATAATATAAATAAGGAGAAAGATTTGTGAGTGAAGATGTTCTCAATGCAACCGAGGAGCTTAAATGGTGGTGTGCTCTGTGCAGATGCACAAAGTCATTCCTGCTCCTGGACTCCAATCCTCTTGCAATGAAGGTCAATGTATCATTTGCTTTCCCAGCTGTTTGCTGCATTAATTCCCGGGATGGCGGGACTGACATATGTTGAAAGAATGGATCGACCGGGCTTATATTCACTGGAATTTAGAAGGATGAGAGGGGATCTTATAGAAACATATAAAATTGTTAAAGGATTGGACAGGATAGATGCAGGAAAAATGTTCTCGATGTTGGGGGAGTCCAGAACCAGGGGTCACAGTTTAAGAATAAGGTGTAGGCCATTTGGGGCTGAGTTGAGGAAAACCTTTTTCACCCAGAGAGTTGTGAATCTGTGGAATTTTCTGCCACAGAAGGCAGTGGAGGCCAATTCACTGGATGTATTCAAGAGAAAGTTGGATATAGCTCTTCGGGCTAAAGGAATCAAGGGATATGGGGAGAAAGCAGGAATGGGGTACTGATTCTGGATGATCAGCCATGATCATATTGAATGGTGGTGCTGGCTCGAAGGGCTAAATGGCCTACTCTTGCACCTATTTTCTATGTTTCTATGTAGAAGGTCATAAGTTCTAGGAGCAGAATTAGGCCATTCAGCCCATCAAGTCTACTCTGCCATTCAATCATGGCTGATCTATCTTTCCCTCTCAACCTTATTCTCTTGCCATCTCCCCATAACCCCTGACACCCGTACTAATCAACCGTATTATTCAATGAGCAGCTTTAGTCTCCTTATCTGAGGAAGGATGTTCTTAAATTCTTGCTTAGGAAGGAACTGCAGATGCTGGTTTACACTGACGAAAGACAAAATGCTTGAGTAACTCAGCGGGACAGGCAGCACCTCTGGACAGAAAGAATGGGTGATGTTTTTGGGTCGAGACCCTTCCTCTCAACCGGGAATGTCAACTCTTCCTTCTCTCCAGAGATGCTGCCCACCCCGCTGAGTTAATCCACCAAGTTGTGTCTATCTTTTATTCTTGCTATGCAGAGAGTATAAGATTGATTGATTTGACTGATTCCTGGGATGATAGACAAGAGACGCAGGAGTAGGCCATTCGGCCCTTCGAGTCAGCACCACCATTCACCATGATTATGGCTGATCATCCACAATCGGCACCCCGTTCCTGCCTTCATCCCCATATCCCTTGATGTCTGACTGATGTCTGAAGAGTGATTGGGTCTGTAGAAGGGCTCCAACCCCAAACGTCACCTGTCCATGTGAGAGAGAGAGAGAGAGAGAGAGAGAGAGAGAGAGAGAGAGAGAGAGAGAGAGAGAGAGAGAGAGAGAGGAGAGAGAGAGAGAGAGAGAGAGAGAGAGAGAGAGAGAGAGAGAGAGAGAGAGAGAGAGAGAGAGAGAGAGAGAGAGAGAGAGAGAGAGAGAGAGAGAGAGAGAGAGAGAGAGAGAGAGAGAGAGAGAGAGAGATGCTGCCTGACCCATTGAGCTACTCCAGCTTTTTCTGTCTTTGTTTGGGTCAATTATGCCTGCATTTACTGAAGTTTAGTTAAGACAAAAGGGGAGCTCGTTGAAATCTACAAAGCGGATGCAAGGAGGATGCTCCTGAAGACTCCAGAACTAGGGATCACGGCCTCGGGATATGGGCAGAGCATTTTGAAAAGAGATGAGGAGAAATATCTTCATCCACAAGGTGGTGAACTTGTGGCGTTCTCTTCCACCGAAGTTGGTGAAGTCCAAGTCATTAAATATGTTCAAGTAAGGGTGAGATATGTTTCTTAATGCTCAACGAACCCGAGTTGGGTCTGGGTTTAAGGCAGGAATAAAGGACAATAGTATACGATTGGTCATGTTGGAACAGTGAAGTAGCCCCTCAGGGCTGAATGGCCTCCTCCTGCTCCTGTTGTCTATGGTTTCATGTTCATATGTCAACTTTTTTTTTGGATTTGACCAATAGATTTGTTACTTATTCACAAAATGCTGGAGTAACTCAGCAGGTCAGGCAACGTCTCAGGAGAGAAGGAATGGGTGACGTTTCAGGTCGAGACCCTTCTTCAGACTGATGTCAGGGGAGGCGGGACAAAGGAAGGATATAGGTGGAGACAGGAAGATAGAGGGAGATCTGGGAAGGGGGAGGGGAAGAGAGGGACAGAGGAACTATCTAAAGTTGGATGGAGGTGCAGGTGAACCTCTGGCTCACCTGGAACAGCGGATGCAATAGATGAGGCTGGAGGAGGTGCAGGTGAACCTCTGTCTCACCTGGAAGACAGAGGTTCACCTGCACCTCCTCCAACCTCATCTATTGCATCCGCTGCTCCAGATGTCAACTTATTTACAACGACGAAACCAAACGCAGGCTGGGCGATCGCTTCGCTCAACACCTGCGCTTGGTCCGCATTGACCAAACTGATCTCCCGGTGGCTGAGCACTTCAACCAAATTTGTTACCCTCTGTAAGGGTACAATACAACTACCACCATTTTTTGGCTGTACGATGGCTGTAAGTATCAACGCAGGGCGACACAATGGCGCCACAGTAGAGTTGCTGCCTTTCACCACCAGAGACCCGGGTTCAATCCTGACTACAGGTGCTTTTCTGTACAGGTTGTAGTTCTCCCTGTGACCACATAGGTTTTCTCCAGGTGCTCCGTTTTCCTCCCACACTCCAAAGACGTGCGAATTTGTAGGTTCATTGGCTTCTGTATTTTGTCCCCGGTGTGTAGGATAGTACTAGGGGACAGGGATCGCTGGTTGGCACGGACTCAGGGGGCCGAAGGGCGTGTCACAGCACTGTATCTCTAAAACCTAAAAGACGCCCTGCAATTTATTGCCAAGATGGAGGATAACCGTATTGCAGGCATGTAAGTGGTAAAGAAGGCTTACAACATGACTCAGCGAGCACGTATTGAAAGCAAAACTTTAATTTATTTTTTTTAAACAAATTAGTTGCAGCAGTATTAGTACAACACGTATCTCCATGACAATCTGAGAGTCTAGTGTGAGATACAATAGGCTGTATCAAACTATTAAGATTTTGACAAGAGATGTCTACCTTTCCTATTTGACCAAGTTAGGCAAAACTCCAACCACTTTGTGTCTACCCAACCTGCTTTTTACTTCCCCAATACATAATCTCCTCAAGGTATGCCCACTTTGAAGAGGATCTCCTCCACCTCTCTGGGTCAGAACGATCCCGATCAGAAACGTCACCTGTCCATGTTCTCCTGAGGTGACGCCTGACCCGCTGAGATGCTCCAGCACTTTGTGCCTTCTGAATAGTCGGTGGCCTCCCTATCTTCAAGCACACACTCCTCTATCGCAAATGTCCAGCACCACGGAGTCAACATTATGTTCCTGATTCATAGCACATGTTTCTCATTCACGTAAATCCTTCTGGGCAAGTGCGGGGCAGCCACACCAATGCTCCAGGGAACCGCAGTGTTGGCCGATCAGGCAGCGGAGGGGAAAGCAAGCAGGCCGCAAACTACAGCCCCTGAAAGGAATGTGGGACTTGTCAACAGCAGATGAATAAACGTGGGTGGTGGACGGGCTGACAATGTTCCATGGACAACAACGTCACGATCCGCAGCCAGGGAAGGTGACTGACAGCCTTAGAGAAATGTTGGATATTGCAAGGAATGAGAATTGGAAAATGTGTAAACAGAGCTGCTGCCTTATCAAGTGCTGACAGCCTCCACATAAACCACGCATGGGTCTGGCTGGTACAACGCTCACGCCCTATCTCTAAAACACAGGGCTAGCATAATGTCAGGCCTGACCCCAGGGCTATGCAGATTACCACTCCACGCGCACAGCTCTGCTATTTAAACTGATACGAGGGCGAAGTGTTTATGGTCCCACGGAGTGTTAACAGAATTATCACTGCAGACATTCTCCGATTTTACCGTTGGCAATGTTCTCCTTCTCCGATTTTATTGCTGGGAATGCAGAGGGAATTCGGTGAATTAACCCTTAAAGTGCCAGCACCAGTTGGACACAAGGATGAGATGCAGAAACACAGCCCAGGTTGAAATATCATTAAAAGATTACTAAAGAGTTAACTAAAATGAGAAGCCAAGACATTAATGGCTTTTGACAGATGACATTTTCGCATTTGGAGGTAGACACAAAATGCTGGAGTGACTCAGTGGGTCAGGCAGCATCTCTGGAGAGAAGGAATGGGTGACGTTTCTGGGTCGAGACCCTTCTTCAGACTGAAGTCAGGGGAGGGGGCGGGACAAAGGTAGTCGGAGACAGGAAGACTAGTGGGAGAACTGGGAAGGGAGAGGGGATAGAGAGGGAGAGCAGGAAAGCATGTGCTATGAATCACAAACATAATGTGGACTGCATGGCGCTGGACATTTGCGATAGAGGAGTGTGCTTGAAGATAGGGAGGCCATCGACTATTCAGAAGGCACAAAGTGCTGAAGTTAGAGAGGTCAATGTTCATACTGCAGGGGTGTAAACTACCCAAGCGAAATATGAGGTGCCGTTCCTCCAATTTGCGCTGGGCCTCACTCTGACAATGGAGGAGGCCCAGGACAGAAAGGTCAGATTGGGAATGGGAGGGGGAGTTGAAGTGCTGGGCCACTGGGAGATCAGGTAGGTTAAGATGGACTGAGCGGAGGTGTTCAGCGAAACGATAGTTTTTTTCCCAACGCACTTTCTCATTTGGAGATTGAGCCCACGTATACAGGGCAACTAATTACTCCAACCCTGGCCCTCGTACATGCTGAATCATTTTATGATCAGTTTGAGCCAAGTAAAAATGGGAAGCCTGCCAGCTCAAAACCTTGTGAAATCTGACCTTGCCTGCCTTCCCCTCACCGCCTGGAATCACAGATCACACTCTGTGCCTTCACTTGTGTGTCTCCAAATCCCAGCCAGCTTTCCAGCCTTCATCCACCGAACTTTCCGTATTATCCCGTCTCCTTGCTCCTGTTAACAGGATAATTAGAAACGAGGACGCCATGTTTGCCTGACACGTTTCTCCCATTTAGTAATGTTCAGTCCTGCAGCATCCAATTGTTCCTGAAACAGCCGGATTTGTTCATATCTCTGGTTTAAAATGCCCACCATCCATTCTGTAACCTGCTGATTTACAAGAATGTAATCACAATTATCCCACTTTCTTTTCCCCCCTCCCTCCCCCTTTCTCGTTCACACTCTCGCTGTGTTGTCTCTCTCTCTCTCTCTCTCCCTCTCTGTCTGTTTCCCCTTCTTCCCCTTTTCTCTGTTTCTGTTCTCTCTTTTGTTCACACTCTACATTCCATCTCTCTCTCTCTCTCTCTGTCTCCCTTTCCTTTATTTTTCTCTCTTTTGTTCTCTCTCTCTGTCTTGCCCTCCCCTTTCTCTCTCTCTCAGTCTCTCTCTCAGTCAGTCTCTCTCTCTCACTCAGTCTCTCTCAGTCAGTCTCTCTCTCTCTCTCTCTCTCTCTCTCTCTCTCTCTCTCTCCCTCTCTCGTTTTCCTCTCTCCGTGTTCTCTCTTTCTGTTCTCACATTCTCTATCATCCTCTCACTTTAACACATACAACAATGGGCACTTCCTGCTAATTGAAAACCTCCTTCTTATGGTCTTAAGATCAATTCTTCCATGTGCTGGCACTCAGTTGCAACAGGGAGGTTAGAATGTGCAAGTACAATGACAAGAGAAAACTGAGAAGACAGCTTGCACCACTATAACACTACACTAAGATGCGGTGCTTTGTCTATGCCAGTAACCTACTTCAGTAACTCCCCCCAGTTAACCCCCCCCCCCCCAGAAAATAGCCAACTCTGCCTGGTGTCACGCTCGCCCTCTCTCGCCCACAGTCAATCCTCACTTAAAGCTTTGGTAGACATCCGAAGGTTGCAAGGATTGATATGACTGCTGTGCGATCTGGCAGTTCTACCACCTGCCTTTATCCTTTCTGTAGAACTTGGCGGCAGCAGGCAAAGCCTGGAACTGATTATTAGCTTGTGTTGTGCAATGCGATCCCTGCATATTTATGAACTTTAAAGAGTTCACGGTGCACTCATGACTTAGAACAAAAAAAAAAAAAAAGGAAGCCTCGTAACAAAGGGGCAGCATGGCCCCTCGGTAGATGTTCTAGTGAACGCCACCCATCCCTGATCCAAGGGTAGGTCTACATGTGAATTCCAGAATACCTTTAGCTTTTAATTACTAGGCTTTGTTAATTTTTACATTGGGGTTAAGGTAATAGTTTACAGGCAGTGAGATAATCACCCCTCTTGTTCTCATGAGTAGAGATTCAGTCCGTCTGGAGCCCACCACTATGATCTGGTTCACAACATCATTACCCTCGTCCAAATCCACTTGCCTTTGTTAGGCTCCACATTTTCTCGTTGTCTTCATCTGATCAGAGATTCGTTCTTGTTTTAGACCCGTAGAGTCATGGGATTCAAGATGGAGTTAACATTGGGTGTAGAAAGGAACTGCAGATGCTGGTCTTCACCAAAAATAGATACAGAGTGCTGGAGTAACTCAGCGGGTCAGGCAGCATCTCTTGGGAGAAAAAGGATGGGTCTGTCTGAAGAAGGGTCCTGACCCGAAATGTCAGTCCGAAGAAGGGTCCCTACACGAAACGGCACCTGTCCTTTTTCTCCAGAGATGTAGCTTGACTCGCTGAGTTACTCCAGCGCACTTTGTGTCTAGCATGGGATTAACATTGTACATTTTGTATTGATTGGAGGTAGAAATGAAGTTGATGGAGGTCTTTGCATGCATTGAGAGGGGTGGGGGTGGGGGGGGGGGGGGTGGGTGTGTGTGTTTGAGGCGGTTGTGTGTGGCCTGAGGGGGGGTTGTGTGTGTGTGTGTGTGTCGTGGGGGTCAGTGTGCGTGGAGGGTTCTGTGGGGAAATGTTCCCGAGGAATGAGTGGAAAGCAGGTCGAGGATGTGGAGTGTATGTTGGAGTATGTGGGAGGAGGGGGCGGGGGGGTGGGCAGGGAGTGGTTAGGGGGAATGGTGTGCCCCAGGATGCAGACTTGTGGTGGCGGCTTTAAGGCTAAGGTAGGGTGGTGAGACTGGGTGCTGCTGGACGCTCAGAGCTGCCCTGCGAGTGCACTAAGGGGTCCTGTGAGTGTGCCAGTGAGTGCCATGGGTCAACGTTGCGTGCGTGTGCAGTGTGTGTGTTTGTGAAGTGTGCAGTGGAGGTGTGCACGCGCGCTTCTTGTGTGCACTTCCTCAGTGTAATTCTTACACACTTATACTTGGATATCATTGTGCCTGTGTAGAGCAAGATTTTTTACTAAACTGTATGCAACAACAAAAAAAAGGAATTTCACTGCACAATAAAGTACCATTGATAGGTGGAAGGGTGTACTTTGAAGTTGTGGCAGGCATTCTCCAGGATATGGATTTGTACTAAAAAAAAAAGACACCAATGTGCTGGAGTAACTGAGTGGGTCAGGCGGCATCTCTGGAGAACATTGATAGGACACATTTCAGGGTCGGGACCCTGTTTCTATATTACAGACTTGCGTAGTAGCATCAGGGTTATGGTAGAGGTGCTACCGGATGCTCAGGGAGGCTCAAGGGCTGGGGCTTTGAGTGTTAGCGTTAGGATCAGGTTTAGTTTGATTAGAGATACATCACGGAAACAGGCCCTTCGGCCCACCGAGTCCGCTCCGACCAGCGATCCCGGCACGCTAACACTATCCTACACACACTTGGGGTCAATCTGCATTTTATATCAAGCCGATTAACATACAAACCTGTACATCTTTGGAGTGTGGGAGGAAACTGAGAAAACCCACGCGGGTCACGGGGAGAACCTCGAACCTCCACACATAGTCGGATCTAACCCGGGTCTCTGGCGCTGCCAGGCAGTAGCTCTACCGCTGCACCCACCGGCCCCGCCCTTATGTCCTGCAGTAGGAAGACTGGCACTGCAAGCATGAGCCAAACGGCCAACGGCTCACAAGTTCACAAGTTATAGGAGTAGAATTAGGCCATTCGGCCCATCGAGTCCACTCCACAATTCAATTACGGCTGGTCTCTGTCTCCTAATCCCAATTTCCCAGCCCGCCTCCCCATAACCTTGACACCCTTTCTCATCAAAAATCTGTCCCATCCATTTCTGGACTTGCCGAGGTCTCTGAGGACAACCATCAACATTGGGATTCCTGAGCTGACTCAGTCTGTCCACCAACTCATGGACGTTTGTGCCCAGAGGACCTTCAACGATGAATAGGAAGGAACTACAGCTGCTGATATAACCAAAGATAGTCACAAAATGCTGGAGTCATGCAGCAGGTCACGCAGCTGGAGAAAACGGATTGGTGATGGAAACCATTCTGAAACATAACATAAACCTTATTGAAACATATAAGATTATTAAGGGATTGACAACGCTAGAGGTAGGAAACATGTTCCCAATGTTGGGGGAGTCCAGAACCAGGGGCCAAAGTTTAAGAATCAGGGGTAGGCCATTAAAACTGAGATGAGGAAAAACGTTTCAACTCAGAGAGTTGTAAATCTGTGGAAATCTCCTGCCTCAGAAGGCAGTGGAGGTCAATTCTCTGGATGCTTTCAAGAGAGAGCTAGATAGAGCTCTAAGGACAGCAGAGTCAGGGGTATGGGGAGAAGGCAGGAACGGGTACTGATTGTGAATGATCAGCCATGATCACATTGAATGGCGGCGCTGGCTCGAAGGGCCGAATGGCCTATTCCTGCACCTATTATCTATTGTCTATAGTCTATTGTAATGTTTCAATATTGGAACCCTTCTTCACACTCCAATCTGAATAAGGGTTCCGACCCAAAACATCACCCATTCCTTCTCTCCAGAGACGCTGCCTGTCCCGCTGAGTTACCCCAGCATTTTGTGTTCATTTTAAGTCAACAGTGAGTTTTGACCTCTCTGCTCTCTGAGAAGGCTATTTCTGGGCTTGGGATACATGCAAACACAAAGAGTTGAACATTTAATCCCAAAATTAAGCAGAAGTGCAAGTTTAGAACCAATTAAGCCACGTGATATATATTATGAAAATTAAACAAGGATCATTTCTAAGTCTAATTTTCATTGGAAGTAAAGTTTACGCCTAGGTAATGCGGTTTGGAAAACCACCATACCATACGGGCTGCCTGAACGATACAAGTAGTTGTGCTGAGAGATCTCGATCAGAGTGAATCCACCCAGGGCACTAATCTTAGCATTGTAGAATTGGAGCCAGCTTGCGGAATCTTCGTGATGTGTGCCGTAGACTTGTCAATGAAAGTCCCGCTTCCAGTGACGATGTACCCAGTCCCATCGTCCTCCCGAATAAACTGCAGAGCAAAACAGAATGAGTTATAGTCCACCTCATCTTCTCGACAATCTGCCAAGGCTTCCCACTGACCAGCTCACAAACAGCAAGCAATGAAGAAGGTCAATGGTATCGTGTAGGAAGGAACTAACTGCAGACGCTGGTTTAAACCGAAGATAGACACAAAATGCTGGAGTAACTCAGCGGGACAGGCAGCATCCCTGGAGAGAAGGAATGGGGTGACGTTTCGGGTCGAGACCCTTCTTCAGACTTATGAAGCGTGACTTTCAGTCTGAAGAAAGTCTTTTTGTGCACGACCCGCAGGGCATTGCCACTTTCATTTCACTGCACATCGTGTATGTGTATGTGACAAATAAATTTGACTTGACTTGACTTGAAAGAAGGGTCTCGACCCGAAACGTCACCCCATTCCTTCTCTCAGAGTCTATCTAGGTCAATGATATCCTAGTCTTTATTATGAGGGGATCTGAGTCGAGGCATAATGAAGTCTTGCTGCAATCATATAGGAAAATCAAAAATTGCATATGTCGGTAAACTGAAATAAAAGTAGAAAAAACTGCTGGAACACTCATCAGGTCAAGCAGATTCTGTGCAACAAGAAACAGGGTTAATGTTTCAGGCCTGAGGACCTTCATCAGACCTATTTTGTTTCAATAGTGGAGAAGATTGGGTAGAAAGAAGGAAATATCGCTGAAATGATGACAGCAAATGAGTTAATGTAGCAGTTACAACAGTAGTTAGAAAAAGATGATGCTTTTTTTTGTCTGTGTAATGTGTGACTAACAGCAAGGCAGGGGAACATACTGAACAGGCCCAAATATATCGGTCCAGCCTGCCTTAAGAAGGGTGCTGACCAGAAAACATCATCTGTTCATTCTCTCCAGAGATGCTGCTTGATCCACTGAGTTCCTCCAGCTCCATATGTCCTTTTTTGGACTATATTAATAGTCAGCGGAACACAAGTTATGTGAGTAGAATTAGACCATTTTACCCATCGAGTCCACTCCCGCCATTCAATCATGGCTGATCTCTGCCTCCTAATCCCATTCTCCTGCCTTCTCCCCGTCCCCCTTGACACTCGTTCTGATCAAGAATTTGTCTATCTCTGCCTTAAAAATATCCACTGGCTTGGCCTCCAATATCCAATGTTCCACAGATCTAACTATCCCCCTGACTAAATAAGTTCCTCCTCACCTCCTTTCTAAAAGAGCGCTCTGAAAGAGTGACCCTGAGCTTTCAGTGGCCTGCCATTTTAATCCACCATCCCACTCTCACCCTGACCCACCTGTCCGCATGGTACAATGAGACCCAATGCAAGCCTGAGGAGTAACATCTCGCCTTCTGTTTTAGCCTTCCCGATTCACACGGGAATTCTCCAACTTTAGCTAACTTCCTCTTTCCATCTGGATCAGGACCAGCCATTTCTGCTGGTCATCACTTCAGCTCAGTTTTTTCTTTTTTTCTACCACTTATTGAATCGTGAGCCGAACCCAAGGAAATCTCTCTGCCCTGTGTTTTGTCAAGATCAAGGCAAGACAACTTTCTCACTGAGTCAGCAAATTAATTTAATAGCCAGGATGCTCCTTCCAGAGCACACACCTATATAAATGTTGTTCAAACACATTGGCAGTAATTAAGTTTAGAGTCATATTACAATTACACTGAGACACAGGTGTAAAGAAAATCATGCCTGTGGCAGTATCACAGGCTCATAGGCAATGCACAAAGACATAATTAGACATCAATTTTACACAAATGACAGGTATCACAAAATGCTGGAGTAACTCCGTGGGTCGGGCAGCATCTCAGGAGAGAAGGAATGGGTGAAGTTTCGGGTCGAGACCCTTCTCAAGACTGATGTCAGGGGAGGGGGCGGACAAAGATAGGATGTAGTTGGAGACAGGAAGATAGTGGAGAACTGGGAAGGGGGGAGGGGAAAGAGAGGGACAGAGGAACTATCTGAAGTTAGAGAAGTCAATGTTCATATCGCTGGGGTGTAAGCTGCCCAAGCGAAATATGAGATGCTGTTCCTCCAATTTGTGGTGGGCCTCACTATGACAATGGAGGAGGCCCATGACAGAAAGGTTTCTTACTTAAATGACACATCAATTCTGCAAGACAGTGAAATGAAAAAGTATGCGCAAAAAAACCAAGTCATTCGTGCAAAACACAATTGAAAACAACTCCACATAAATGCAAGAGGCCATCCATTGTGCTCTGTTGTCAAGGTAAAGGTTAGAGTTGTGTGGCTCTATTCCTGTTGGTTTAAGGAAAGTAGCACCTCCTGAACTTTACGTGTGGGACTTCAGGCTTCTACACCTGCTGCCTGATGTAGGCTGTGAGAAGAGGGCATAGGCTAGAAGGTGGGGTCCCGTGATGATAGAAGCCCCTTCTTGAGGCAACGCATCATGTAGATGCGTTCGATTGTAGGGATGACTGTGCCCAGGATTGACTGGGCTGTGTTCACACTAACGATGTGAAGGCACCTTCCAAAGACTTTGTTCAATGTAGTTGAAATAACGTGGAGTGGCAAAAGGCCGGTGGGTCTGCCATCCTAATTTCATCAGACTCATGATCAAAGGAACAAAGATGACTAATTCTAGTTGCATAAACTCTGGAATTGCTCCCATAAAACTCTCAACCTCCCTCCCATCGTTTACTTTGCTTTACTTTAGTTTTGAGATACAGCGCGGAAACAGGCCCTTCGGCCCATCAAGTCTGCACCAACCAGCGATCCCCCCAGTACACTAACACTATCCTACACACCAGGGACAATTTACAATTTTTACCACGGCCAATTAAACCTGTACTTCTTTGGAACGTGGGAGGAAACCAGAGCACCCGGAGAGAACCCATGCAGTCACAGGGAGAATGTACAAACTCCGTACAGACAGCAGCCATGGTCAGGATCGGACCTGGGTCTCTGCCGCTGTAAGGCAGCAACTCCACCGCTGCGCCACTCTGCTTCTTAAAACTTTCTTTACCTTCCGATTGCTTGTCCCAAGGCATCTCTACGTGAACTAATCCGACTGTTATTTTTACTTTAACCTTTGTAGTTGATCTAAGTATAATTTTTTTTTTTTTACACACTGTCTTTTTTAACAAAAGTGAATGGAATTTGTTCCAGGGCAGTCTGTCCCTGCAACATTTGTCAAGGAAAGGAAAGATCCCAAAACCGCAGAAGTAATTTAACAACAAAAATAATCCGTTAATAAGGCAATGGAAACATCGCATTACTCACAAAAACATTCTACTTAGAGAAAAGAAAGCCCCTATGATCAACAAACTCTAAATATTTGCAGCCTTGCGGGGGCGTGCAAGGCTCTAGGTTGTAATTAGTTATATTCCATTGCTGGTTTGGTTGCGCTTTAATAAAGAGCACTGAAATGGAAAAGAAGATGTGCGCGGGCAACTATTTTTTACACAGCGGGTGTACTATGGAGGTACACAGGGAACGCACTGCTGTGGATGGTGGTTCGAACAGATACATTAGTGGCATTTAAAAGACTTTTGGATAAGCATATGGATGTGCAGGAAATGGAGGGATAAGTGATGGCAGTGACGATAAGTGCAGGCAGATAAGTGATGGATTTGCCATAATTTTTCGGCACACTCCATAATTGCAGCCCAAGGCCCTGTTTCTTGTGATGATTGAGAATTGAGGTTTTTATTGTGCTGTGATATTTTATGTTCTACATTAAAAAGAAATGCAGATATGGGGGGCAACCTTTTTTACATAAATGGGGGATAAGTGCCTGGAATGCATTGCCAGGTTGGTAGTTGAAGCAGATACAATGATGGCATTTAGAAGACTTTTGGATAGGCATATGGATTTGCAGGAAATGGAGGGATATGGATCATGTGCACTTTGATAAGAGATGGTCTTGAAATCCTGTTCAGCACAGACATTGTGGGCCAAAGGGCCTGTTGTTGTGCTGTATTGTTCTACAAGTATATTAAAGTAAACTGAACATTTTATAAAAATATGTTAGACGCATTGTCAGTAAGTGTATTGAGACTTACTGAAACTGATGCTTTGCAAAATTCACAAATCAAAATCATTCAGCTGCTAAGCATTTGTAAATGTCACCCATTCCTTCTATCCAGAGATGCTGCCTGACCCGCTGAGTTACTCCAGCATTTTCTGTCCTTCTTCGGTGTGAACCAGC